>NC_083425.1:2158557-2458557 GCF_020745735.1 Hemiscyllium ocellatum | reverse complement strand
AGCCTGGTTTGGATATGTACGAGCACACATTCTACCGGCAAGGTAGTGGTTATAGATGCCAACCAGCCTGCAAAGATCTTGGACAGTTTCTTTGTGTGCAACTCTCACATCCTGTGCCTTGCCAGTGTACCAGGTCAGTTCATTTTGCACACACCAAGAGTTGTGTTGGTTGACTTAACAGATTTGATCTGTAGGAAATGTTTTTTTTATTCCATAGTGGTTCATTAGCTGTGGTTTTGAGTGTTAAAGTTGTCATAGAGTCTTACTGGTTGAAAGTTTGTAATTTTATTTTAATCTCAAGCTCTTGTCTCCTCCTTGTGCCTGTCTTTTCCTCTCCTCCCTCATTTGGAATATTTACTGAGTTAGAAGAAGGGAAGGGTATTCTCTGAAGCTTAGTTGTCCTTATTAGTTCCTCCTGATTTATATGGCTGGTCTGGTTCAGTTTCAAGATGTTGATAATGGGGAAATTTAGTAATGATGGTGCTACTGAACGTTAATGAGTAAAGATTGTTTGTTACTTACATGGCGTGAACATTATTTATCACTTAGTATCCCAAGTATGCATTTTGGCCAGGTCTTGTTGCATTTGGTCATGAACTGTTTCAGTATTTCAGGAGTTGTGAATTATGCAGTTGTCAGTGAACACCCCCAACCTATGGCCAGATGATCGAGCGAAGGTCATTGATCGAGCAGCTGACGATTGGCTGAGGACATTACCTTGAAAAGCTCCTGTGCTGGCATCTTGAGGCTGACATGATTAACCTTGAACAATTACAACTGTCTTCCTTTGTTCCAGTCATTTCTTCACCCAGTGGAGAGTTTTCCCCCCAATTCCCTTTGACTGCAGTTTTGTTGGGGCCCCTTGGTCAAATGCAGTCTTTATTGTGGTTCTGTTCACCGAGCTGGGAATTTGTGTTAGAGACGTTTCATCCCCTGTCTAGGTGATATCCTCAGTGCTTGGGAGCCTCCTGTGAAGCGCTTCTGTGATGTTTCTTCTGGCATTTGTAGCGATTTGTATCTGCCGCTTCTGGTTGTCAGCTCCTGACTCCTCTTAGAGATACATAGTGGCATGGGATATATATGTCAGCCTAGTCCAGTGTTCAAAATATGTCATGTCTGATGGTGCAACACTCCCTCAGTACTGCATTGAAAGTACCAACCCAGTCAATATGCTCACATCTCTGGTGTTATCCTTGAACCTAGTTGAGTTTTGTGATGAGGATGCTGCTGACTGGCCTTGGCAAACTGAAATTGCTGAAATTTGTAGGAAAGCATTATGCAGCCATGAGATATGTTTGTTTTTGACAGTAATGTTATCATTATCAGGTAGACAAAGTTTAAAAAAAAATCACACAACGCAAGGTTACAATCCAACAGGTTTATTTGGAAGCATTAGCTTTCGGAGCACTGTTCGTGATGAAAGTGTTGTGTGATTTTAAACTTTGTCTACCCCAGTCCAACACTGGCTCCTCCACATCATAATGATTAAGTAGATAATTATTTATAATTAATCATTCCATTAATAACTTATAGGTGCTCGAGAAACAGACTATCCTGCTGGAGAAGAAATTCCGATGGATGCTGAGGGAAGCCAGGCAGAATGTGCTTCTTTAGCTGGAAGTGTTGCCAGTAACAGTTCAGCTGGAAGTGACAATCTGTTGGGTGGAATCACAGTAGTTGGTTGCACTACTGAAGGTGGTGCTGTACCTCAGACCACACGCACTCCTGCCAGTTCTTCGCCCATCCTTGAAGGAGAGTCAGGTATGCAGTTAATTAGCCTTGTGCTGACATTGTTTATGTTCTGTGGCTTAGCCATGTTCTATATTTACATCTTTTGTACTGACCTGTGGTAAGAATGCTATTAAATGAACCATAGCTGACAGATTCAATAGGAATTCTCTGAAAAGAAGTTATTGAATGTTAGCTGTGTCCTTTTAAGTAATGATGATAATCAGCTCAATCACTGATGATGCTTCAGTTCTTTTGAAAATTGGTGAGAATATAAAAGGTGGAAAATAAATTATAACTAAGACTCGGCTCATTATTAATCCAAGAAATATAAAGTTAACAGAGTCTTCAGCTGGAACTTGCCACAGCCCACCATCGTTGTTATGGTAATAAACAAGCTACTGCAGTCAAACTGCAAATAGTGTCATGTTTAAATCATAAATTCCTTTCAAATTGGAGCCTGGTGTGAGTATTCATATGGTGTTTCTCATCCAGAGTTAACTGTAAGTAAATATTTACTGAAGTGTTAATAGACATATAGTGGCTATTTCTGAAAGCAACTTAAGTGGTTTGATTGGCTGTTTATAAATCCTCGAAAATTCAGGGAAAGTGACCTTCTACTATGTTGGACAAACAGTTCAGTGGCAAGGGTTTGCTGTCTGGTCTATTTGAAAGATCTCTGCCATAATAGTTGTACCTTGTTACAGGGGAAGTTGGTACAGTGAGCGTCAGCCCTGACGGAAGTTTGCCAGCAGCAGAAGAGGCCACAGAAGCCACAGAATCCAATCTAAACCTTCCACTGTCAGATGATGATTTAACTGATGCCAGTCAGTCTGGAGCTTACACAGAACATGTTTTTACAGATCCTCTGGGAGTACAGAGTTCAACAGAGAGCACACAGATGTTTAATAGACGGTATGTGGAATTCTAACTGAGGTTGTTGCACAAATTAAACTTTTTTGACCTATTGCAAGCTGTGTAAAATGTAACATTGTCCTCTATTAAACATATCTCCCTTTCCCATCCTAACTTTGAGCATGTGGTAATGTTTTATTTGTGGGAATCCGAGTGACATGGTACCTTAGTTTCCAGGGCAGTGCTCAAAATACACACATTCATCCCCAAATATCCTTCAGAAGGCCTGGGGAAATTCCAACATGAGAGTGAACACTCAGAAATGTACCCCTCTGTCCTATCTAGAAGGGACAGAGTCTGAGAGGCCCTGATCTTCCATTCAAAGATCTTGTCTCTCCCATGCAGGCTTTTCCAGCCCCACCAATCACCAACTCAGTCTTTCCTGCAATAAAACAAAGAACTGCAGATGACAGAGATCTAAAACAAAAATTGCTGGAGAAATTCAGCATGTTTGGGAAGAAAACAGAATTAACCTTTCAAGTCCAGTAACTGTTCATCAGAACTTGAGTCATCAGACTTGAAACATTAACACTGCTTTCTTCTCACAGATGCTGCCAGACCTGTTAGGTTTCTCCAACAATTTCTGTTTTTATCCTTCTTTTGTGTTCTTATTACTCCTCAGGAGACTGAATCTCCAACTAAGCAGTATTCAGGGCACAAGGGAAGGAACCTGGGGCTGGTCCAGCAGCAGCCGGGGGGGCTTTAACTAGGTCGGAGCAGACACTCAGCTTGCTTGATCGAGGTGACTGCCCACTGGGGCTGGGCCTGAGTTTCATCTGGTCAGGCGGGGAGTGGTGGTTCTTGGCGTGAGGTTTGGCTGGTCAGGGAAGTCATTGACCTGAGTTTCAGCTGCTCATGGAGTTGGGAAGAGAGTGTTGCTACTTCAAGTTTCAGGTAAAATTCAAGGTGAAAGGTTTTGATCTTACTTATAATTAAAAGTGCTTGCCAGGCTGTTTTGCAAATTATTTGCAGATTTTTTTCCTTGAAATCTGCAAGCTTGTTGGGGGGAGGGGTGTGTGGGGTTGAGGAGGGAAGGAAGAAGGAATTGCTGCTGGATCTCGGTGTCAGCTGAGGTGGGTAGGGTTGGAGCTTTATTTCCCACCCTAGTGTTGTTCCACTTGATAGTCCACAGTACTCCTGAGACGTGAGTGAATGCATGATATGGTTTGTCTCCTATTCCATTACATAAACATGGGTGAGCTTGAAAACTGTGCATCAAATATGCAGGATTTGAATGTAATCACAGGACATTTAGCATTTTCACTTGCAACATGTTTTATGTCAGCAATAAATTTTCTGATTTTCCTTTTGAGCTGGAAGTTAAAGTACTGATCTTAAACCTGTGCTTTATATTTTACATCCTCAATAAGTTTCCATGTGTCAGGTGTAACTTAAAATTCTAAACAAAACAGTATGGGGATTTATTTATAATAAATTAATAAAAGCATGTTATTCCAAGTTAGAAGATTTAACATGGAAGGATATTAAGCTGGAGAGGGTTCATAAAAGATTTCCCAGGATATTGCCAGGTAGGGAAGGTTTGAGTTATCAAGAAAGGCTGGGACTTTTTTCACTGCAGCATAGGAGGTTGACAGGTGACCTTAGAGAAGTTTATAAAATCAGGAGGGGTATGGATAGAGTTAATAGTAGGTGTCTTTTCACTAAGATGGGGATGTTATGCCGACCTTTTATCCTCCTCTAAGATCAGACTAACAAACATACCCTTCATTTTACGATCATCCACATACCTATCCAAGAATCGCTTAAATGGCCCTAATATATCTGACTGCTAGCAGTACATTCCACGCACCTACCACTCTCTGTGTAAAGAACCCATTCTGACATCTCCCATTCTGTCATCTCCCATAAACCTTCCTCCAATCACCTTAAAATTTTGTCCCCTCTTGATGGCCATTTCTGCCCAGGGAAAAAGTCTCTGGCTATCCACTCTATGCCTTTTATCATCTTGCACACCTCTGTCAAGTCACGTCTCATCCCTCTTTGCTCCAGTGAGAAAAGCCCAAACTCACTCAACCTTTCTTCATAAGACATGCATTCCAGACCAGGCAGCATCCTGGTAAATTTCCTCTGAGCCTTCTCTAAAGCTTCCATATCCTTCCTATAATGAGGTGACCAGAACTGAACACAATATTCCAAGTGTGGTCGAATCAGGTCCCTGTAGAGCTGCAGCATAATCTCTCAGCTCTTAAACTTAATCTCCCTGCTAATAAAAACCACACCATACGTCATCTTAACAACTCTATCAACCTGGGTGGCAACTTTTGAGGGATGGACATGGACCCCAAGATCTCTCAGTTCCTCCACACTGCCAAGAATCTTGCCTTTAATCCTGTATTCAAATTCAACCTTCCAAAATGCATAACTTCACAATTCTCCAGGTTGAACTCTATCTGCCACTTAGCCCAGTTCCACATCCTGTCAATGTCTGGTTGCAACTTACAACAGCGCTCCACACTATCCACAACTCAACCAACCTTCGTGTCATCAGCAGGGAGAAAGAATGCTGGAGATCAGAGTCAAAACATGTGATGATGGAAAAGCACTGCCGGTCAGGCAGCTTCCGAGGTGCAGGAGAGTTGACATTTCGAGCATAAGTTCACATTCCTGCTGCGCCTCGGATGCTGCCTGACCGGCTGTACTTTTCCAGCACTGCACTTTTTGACTTTGTGTCATCGGTAAACTTAATAACCCACCCTTCCACTTCCTCATCCAAGTCATTTATAAAAATCACAAAGAGCAGAGGCCCCAGAACAGATCTCCGCAGAACACTAGCCACCAAGCTCCAGGCTAAATAGTTTCCATCTACTGCCAACCAATTCTGTATCCAGACAGCCAAATTTCCCTATATCACGTGCCTCCTTACTTTTTGAATCACCCTACAATGGGGAACCTTATCAACTGCATTGCTAAAATCCATGTACATCACATCCATTGCTCTACCTTCATCAATGTGTTTTGTCACATCCTTAAAGAATTCAATAAGATTTGTGACGCTTACCTGCCCTCCTCAAAGCCATACTGTCCTTCAAATCAAACTATATGGTTTTCCAAGTAACCATAAATCCTGTCTCAGAATCCTCTCCAATAGTTTGCCCATCACAGACATAAGACTGACTGGTCTGTAATTCTCAGGATTATTCCTATTCCCTTTCTTGAACGAGGGAATAACATATGTCACCCTCCAGTCATCTGGTACTGCTCCAGTAGACAGTGAGGACACAAAGATCATCGCCAAAGGTGCAGCAATCTCTTCCCTCACTTCCTGTAGGAACTTGGGTATATCCCGTCTGGTCCAGGGGACTTATCTATCCTTACATTTTTCAAAATTTTCAGCACATCCTCCCTCTTAACATCAACCTGTTCTAGCATATCAGTCTGCTTCACGCTGTCTTCTGAAACATCAAGGTCCCTGTCGGTAGTGAATACTGAAGCAAAGTATTCATTAAGGACCTCCCCTACCTTCTCTGACTCCAGTCACAAGTTCCCTCCCCTATCCCTGATTGGCCTTTACCCTCACTCTGGCCATCCTCTTGTTCCTCACATAAGTGTAGAATGCCTTAGGATTTTCCTTAATTCTCTCTGCTAAAGCCTTCTCGCTCTCCTACGTCTGTTCCTCAGTTCCTTCCTGGCTACCTTGTAACTCTCTCAAACCTTGTCCTTGTCATCCAAGGTTCCTTCACCTTACCATTCCTTCCTTGCCTCAGTGGGACAAATCTATCCAGCAATATCAGCAAGTGTTCCCTAAACAACCTCCACGTTTCTGTCATGCATTTCCCTGAGGACATATGTTCCCAATTTAAGAACCACAGTTTCTGTCTAATAGCATTGTAATTCCCCCTCCCCAATTGAATACTTGCCCATACCTCTGCTCCTATCCCTTTCCATGACAATGGTAAAGGTCAAGGAGTTGTGATCACTGTCACTGAAATGCTCTCCCACCAAGATATCTGACACCTAGACTGGTTCGTTGCCAAATACCACGTCCAACGTGGACAGCACGGTGACTCAGTGATTAGCAATACTGCTTCACAGCACCAGGGACCTGGGTTCGATTCCAGTCTTGGGCGACTGTCTATGTGGAGTTTGCGCATTCTCCTCGTGTTTCCTCTGAATGCTCTGGTTTCCTCCTACAATCTAGATGTAGGTTAAGTGAATTGACCATGCTAAATTGCCAATAGTGTTCAGAGATATGTAGGTTAGGTGCGTTAGTCAGGGAAAATGTAGAGCAATAGGGTAGGGGAATGAGAGTGGGTTACACTTTGAAGGGTCAGTGTAGACTTAGAGTCATAGAGATGTACAGCATGAAACAGACCCTTCAGTCCAGCTCATCCATGCCAAGCAGATATCCTAACCTAATCTAGTCCCATTTGCCAGCACTTGGCCCATATCCCTCCAAACCCTTCCTATTCATACATCCATCCAGATGCCTTATAAATGCTGCAATTGTACCAACCTCCACCACTTCCTCTGGCAGCTCATTCCATACATGTACCACCCTCTGAGTGAAAAAGTTGCCCCTTGAGTATCTTTCATATCTTTCCCCTCTCACCCTAAGCCAATGCCCTCTAGTTTGGACTCCCACACCCCAGGAAACAGATTTTGTCTGTTTATCCTATCCATACCTCTCATGATTTTATAAATCTCTATAAGGTCACCCTCAGCCTCCGACACACCAGGGAATACAGTCCCAGCCTATTCAGCCTCTCCCTATAGCTCAAATCCTCCAACCTTGGCAGCATCCTTGGAAGTCTTTTCTGAACCCTTTCAAATTTCACAACATCCTTCCAATAGGAGGGAAACCAGAATTGTACTCAGTATTCCAAAAGTGGCCTAGTCAATGTCCTGTACAATCCACAACATGCCGTCCCAACTCCTGTGGTCAGTGCTCTGACCAGTAACTTGTTGAGCCAAATGGCCTGTTTTCACACTAGGGATTCTATGGTCCACTCTCGTCAGCCTATCTACATATTGAGCCAGGAACCCTTCCTGGACGCACATAACAAAAACTGCTCCATCCAAACTATTTGAACTAAGGAGGTTCCAGTCACTATTAGGGAAGTTAAAGTCACCTATGACAGCAACCCTGTTACTCCTGCACCTTTCCAGAATCTGCCTCTCTATCTGCTCCTCTGTGGCTGTTGCTATTGGGAGGTCTGTAGAGAACTGCCAATAAAGTGACTGCTCCTTTCTTGTATCTGACTTCTACCCAAGAGAGAGATTTTAAAAAAAGACATTTCACACAGAGTGGTTTGTGTATGAAATGAACTTACTGAGGAAGTGGTGGGTATGGACACAATTAGTGTTTAAAAGACATTTGGATAAGGACATGAACAGCAATAGTTTGGAGGGGTGAGTCAGGAGCAGGCGGGTGGGACTAATTTAGTTTCGAATTATGTTCAGCGTGGACTGGTTGGACTGAAAGGTCTGTTTCCGTGCTGTATGGCTCTATGTAAATATATGATGCATTCTTTGATTTTTGAAGACAAAAAAAATTGAAAAGAATTCAACACAAGTACAGAAAGAGACATTGCAATGTGACTGCATCAATAAAGGAATTAGTTAAATGACAAAGGAAAACCATCAAAAATCAAAAATTAGCCCTTGAACGGAAAGGTTATTTTGATCACTGTTTCAGTGACTCCATTACAACTGCTTTGGAAAATGCCGTTTGTGTGTCTGCATCACAAAAGAGTGTTGGTCAGTGGAGACTTGCCTATGCATCTCTGTGGTCAAGACCAGTTATATTTGCATTGTTACTTATATTTAGTCTGCTCCACAAATGGAGTTGCATAAACATGGTCCTTTCATCAAAAATGCCATAAGATGTAGAAATGATATTTTTCATATGAAGTTTCTGTACTTTCCACTAGAAATATACCACCGATCTTCCTTTTGTTTTGAGGCCTCTCACCCTCCACCATTTGGATGGCATGGTGGCTCAGTGATTAGCACTACTGCTTCACAGTGCCAAACACAATTCGATTCCACCCTCTGGTGACTGTGCAAACTCCATACACATTGTCCCATTTCTGCATAGCTTTCTTCCCACAATCCAAAGGTGTGCAAGTTAGGTGGATTGGCCTGTAATGTCCAAGGATATATAGGCTAGCTGGGTTAGCCGTGGTTAATGCTGAAAATGTGTTGCTGGTTAAAGCGCAGCAGGTCAGGCAGCATCCAAGGAACAGGAAATTCGACATTTCGGGCAAAAGCCCTTCATCAGGATGCTGCCTGACCTGCTGCGCTTTAACCAGCAACACATTTTCAGCTCTGATCTCCAGCATCTGCAGACCTCACTTTTTATTAGCCATGGTTAATGCAGGGTTATGAGGATAGTGTAGAGGGGGCTGGACCTGTGTGGAATATTCCTCTTCCACGGGTCGATGATGAGCCAAATGACCTGTTTCCACACCTGTAAGGATTCTGTTATTCTATGATAAAGCATTGTAACCTGCAAGGTTATGGACCAGATGCTGGTCAAGGAAGAATGCAATGCATTGGAAGCAATTCAGAAAAGGTTTGCTGGGGTAATACCTGGAAGGGTGGTTGTTTTATTAGTTAGACTGGCTAAACTTGTATCTGTTTAATTTAGAACAGCAGGATGTGATTTCATTGAAATATATAAAATTATGAGATTTGTTGACAGGATGTGATTCTCCTCTTACTGGAGAATCTGGAATTGGGAGTCACTGTTTAAAAATAAAGTGTCACTCATTTAAGACACTGGTGAGGAGAATTTTCTCAGCGGGTTAAGTATCTTTGGATCTCTCGTGCTCAAAAGACACTTGAAGCAGGATCTTTGAATGTTTTAAGACAAAGATGGGGGAGTAATGGGGTGAAAGGGTGTTGGAGTTAGGCATGAATGTGGGATAATTAGATCAGCCATGAACTTATTAAATAGCAATTGGCCATCTCCTGACCCCTATTCATAACTGAGCTTTAGAATTGAATGCAGTTCTGATCTTGTAGTTTCTTATGCAAGAGGCTCCAATTCTTGGTCATGGTTTAGACAGCAGAACTGCAGGGACAGTTTTGCTATCATTGCAATCAAGTGAAAATGACAAGCAACAGAAACATTAGGAATATATAATGACATATTAAAACTATGTGGAGGGTATTGTTACAAGGTATTCTCGACTCTGAACCAGGTTGCCATCTTTTTCCTGCAGGGAATCTGACCTGTATAAAGATGGTGTATCTGCACTTCCACAGGATCAAGATCTGATGCGTGAGGAAGCAGAGAAGATGAGTAGCGTTTTGCCAACAATGTGGCTTGGCGCACAAAGTGGTTGGTGAGTTATGGCACCAAGGTGACACTCTTAGTACAGATGTACATTATACCTTCACTTTAAGGCAGTTGAAATGGTGTAATCAGTCTTTTACTGTCATGACCTCAGTCTGAATCCAGTCAAAACTGATGGAAGGAAAATGATTTTAAAGATCCCATTTGGAAATAAGATAGACAATCTTAAAGTTGTTCTGTGGGTGATAGGCATTGGCTCAAAGCCATCTTTTATTCTGTACAAATTGTTATTTCCCTCCAGCCAGTTGTTAAGCATACTGGTGCAATAAGAGGTGCTAACCTGGTACGGTTATATTGTTGGCAGAAAAATTGGGAGCTGGACTATGGAGCAGTCTGTTCTGTTCCTGAACATCATTTCTGGTAAATCTGGATCTTAAAATTGGGAGGGACTTTAACCTCTGAAACAGATGTTCTTAATCTGATTCATCCAAAAATGATATATGAAGGCTGGAAAGAGAAAAGCAGTCATCTGCATTTTAGACACGGGTATTGTAAAGTTATGGCATGGTTAAAGGGAAGCAAAGTGAGCGGTGTTCATTTTCTGCAGTGATTGGCTAACTATACTTCAGAAGTTTTCACGTGGGTTATATATTCGTTCAGGACTCAAATTTGCTGGATATAATCCTTGCAAATTGAATTCCCATTAATAGGATGGAGCTTCCATCTCCGTTGCAGGCTAACGGTAATCACGATCCAAGTCAGTGGGTGAAATTGGAGCCCATCTTGAGGATGATTCAGAGTCGTGCAAATAGTCAGGATCCTTGAAGAAGGAGCATAGATTGTTGCTTTTTGGGCAAGGGAATGGAATGAACCCTACCTTAATTTGTGGTTTCTTGGGTCAGGTGGATCCCCAAGGTGTGCTCCCACTGATGCTACCACTCACTGCAGCTATTTAAATTAAAGGACCAATCCCCCTTGACCCTTCCTGCAATCTTTTCAAAATGAATTATGAAGAGACAGTGAACTTTTTGTTTGTTCTCTTGCAGTTTGTATGTCCATTCCTCAGTAGCTCAGTGGAAGAAATGTCTTCACTCCATTAAACTGAAAGACTCTATTCTCAGTATTGTGTAAGTTATAAAAGGTTTTGAGATACTTAATTTATTACTTATCAGACATGATGGTTTATACTTTAACAACATCAGTAACTATATTATAATCACTTAATATTCACTAACAAATTTTCAAAGTTCTAGATATCTAGCCTTTGGTCTTTGGCCTTCCGTTCAAACTTCTGCAGCTACTGACTTCCTCAACTCATCCTCACCTGCACTTTCAATCTCTTTAATTTCACTAGGGACAATCATCTTCTTTCATCCTGGCCATTTCTTCCAGTGTGACCCTCATCTACCCTTGTTTAAATTCAAGAATGGGGACTTTATAGGATTTGTGGACAACTAAGGGCGGCACGGTGGCACAGTGGTTAGCACTGCTGCCTCACAGCGCCAGGGACCTGGGTTCAATTCCCACCTCAGGCGACTGACTGTGTGGAGTTTGCACGTTCTCCCTGTGTCTGCGTGGGTTTCCTCCGGGTGCTCCGGTTTCCTCCCACAGTCCAAAGATGTGCAGGTCAGGTGAATTGGCCATGCTAAATTGCCCGTAGTGTTAGGTATGGGGTATATGTTGGGGTATGGGTGGGTTGCGCTTCGGCGGGTCGGTGTGGACTTGTTGGGCCGAAGGGCCTATTTCCATACTGTAAGTAATCTAATGAAAAAACTGTTCTAACTATTCACCAACCCAAACCTGGCTAGACAATTTTAAAATACTAGTGGGTTCTGCTTTCATGGCTAAAACTGGTCAAGAATCAACTTGGACAGCAAAGATAACCCTAGATTTTACTTTGCTGTAAGTGATCTTCTTAAACATTTCTTCCCTGTCCCCTCCACCTGTACTTTCAGCAACAAACACGTCAGTGTGATTAAGACAATCCAGTCAGCAGACTCTGTACTATTCCTTTTACCCAACCAAACTTCTTTTAATACTTCACCCTGTCATAGTCCTGAACTTGCTTCCTTCTATAGCCTCTCCTCAGTCAGCTTTCTTCCACTCTCTGACTTCATCTTGTCTATGACACCCAACTCCTGTGCTCCAGGTAAAAGTGAGTACTGCAGATGCTGGAGATTAGAGTCAAGAGTGTAGTGCTGGAAAAGCACAGCAGGTCACGCAGCATCCGAGAAGCAGGAGAATTGACGTTTCAAGCAAAAACCCTTCATCAGGGATGAGGCCCAGCCCTATTGCCACTAAACATCTGGTCACTCAACTTGCCCAGCTGACATCACTTTAATCTGATATTATGAACAGTTTTCTCTCTTTAGCTGTTGGCACCCTTGCTTTCAAATCTGCTGTCACCACACATCTCCTTTAAAAAAAATCCTTGAATTGCACAATTCCATCTTCAAACATCCCTGCCCCGCACTGTACTCATTCATGGGACATGGACTAGCATTTGTTGATGGTCTGTATTTGTCCTTTGAACGGAGTGCTTGCTCAGTTAGGAGTCTACCATATTGCTGTGGGTCAGGAATCACATTGGAGGCCTGATGAGGAAAGGATTACCTTCCTGAAAAGACATTAGCAATCCAGATAGGTATTTGCAAAAATCAAGAGTGGATAATGGATAATGAGAATTGAATCCATGTCCTCAAAACATTAGCATGAGGTTCTGGTTTACTCGTCGAATGATGTAAGAACTGTGCCAATGCTTCCCCAAACTCCCTTTCAAAAACAAAATATCCAGAATGTTGGAAATCTGTAATCAAACCAAAATGCTGAAATGCTTAGTAGGTTAGACTTCTTCTGTGCAAAGAAGTCCATGTTTCACATTGATGACCTTTCCTCAAAACTGAGATCTTTCATTGTCCTGAGATGTAACTTTTTCCACTCCACAGGTGTTGCATGACCTACTGAGCATTTCCAACATTATTTATGTTATATTCTAAACTCCCCTTTCTCTCCAAATTCCTTGTCACCTCCCAAATCCATTCCTGTACTTCCATGTTTGAATTCTTCCAACTGGGCTTTTACCCCTGCCACCGAACCAAATAGGCTCTTACCAAAGTCATAAATGGCATCTTGTGTGACTGTGAAAAGTACAAGTTATCCCTCATTCTCTTTCTTGACCTGTCTCCATGGTTTGACACAGTTGACCACACTTTCCTCATCTCTCCACTATTGTCTAACTGGGGTGGGATTGCTATCACCTAGTTTAATTCATCTTGACCTAATGTAAGCCAGGAAATCACTTGCAATGGCTTCACTTCCTGCTACCACACAGTTTCCTCTATCTACAAAGACCTACCCTTGGCCCTTCCTATTTCTAATTCACATGCTGCCCCTCTGTGACATTTACCAAAGACAAGGGTTAGTTTTCAAATGTACACTGATGGCACCCTGCTCTACACATTGTCTTATCTTGACTTCTCCATTTTTTGCTGAATGATCAGATGACTTATTGATATCCCGTATTGGAGAAGCAGAAATAATATTGAGAAGATGTTTTTAGTCCCCAGTCCAAACTCCATACCCTAGCTACTGACTCCACCTGTTTCATTGTCAGCAAACTGAGATTGAACTCATCTTGATGTTATTAATTGAGGCATAATGTACAAAAACAATTAAGTTATGTTAAATGTGGTTAAAAGAATTTCAAATGTTGTCTTGAGGTTTAACTGTGAGGTAATTCTCCTTTTTTGTTCCAATCAGAATCCGGGCTTAATAATCTATCCTGACTGGCAAATATGTTATCTCTTTATCAGTTAATAATTAAAGTTATAATAATTAGAGTTATAATGATAATATAGACCGAGAATGATTATTTAATCATTTTAGCTGCATCCAATTAATTTTCCACAAGTTAATAAGGATGAAAAATGAGCTTTCAAGAGTCCATTTTTCTTTAATACTCTGACATGATCAAAACATTAAATGCAGTCACTGCGCCCCTGCAGTTCTGAATTTGATGTGTCCATGTAATTAAAAAATTGGCTGGTTTGGTTAATTTGATTTTCACATTGCTTCTAGAGGTAACCACACAGAGTGATGCTTTGTTGTGAGAGGTTATTTTCTAAGAATAATGTGGAAGGAAATACTCCCAAAAAAAAGTGACCATGGTTTGCTGCTATCCAGTTCTCTTTGAATTTCCCAGTTGATGTTGGGTCATCATCCTTCTATGTACGCATACAAAGGTTCTTAACACGAGTGGGCAACATCGCAGAGCGAGAGAAGGCTACATCGTACAGAATATGAACTTTTTTGATCGTATGCATGTAATGGACGTGATCAGGCATTCACCAATGTCCTCATGAAAAGAAACTGCCTGAAGCTGTTGTTGATGGAGATGATGTATTTGGAATGTGTATGTCTAAATAAATACTTACAAAAGTGTGTAAGAATTAGGTCCAGTTCTTTTGTTCATCTTTTAGCTTTTTGGAGTGTAATGTGGGAAAGTTACTGCTGGAAAGATGGTCCTTGCATAAGCCTTTCAGTTATACCTAGTTTCTCTTTTACCAGACATTTAAAAGGAAGAGTATTAGTAGCATTGGCTGATGGCACCTTGGCAATCTTTCACAGAGGAGTAGGTAAGTCACGATAACATTAACTGCATTTCTATGTTCTGAATGAGAAAATGTTAGTACTGTACCAAGCCACACACTCTAAAGTTGAAAATTCACTGTCCCCTTCCCTAAAATTATATTTAGTGTAGTTTTAAGGTTTAATTATACTATACCTAATTCATGAAGAAAAGAATGTTCCTAGAAAGAGTCCAAGGTTAAATCCAATTCTAGTCTATTAGATTATCTCGGGATTTATAATTGCAATGTGACAAGTTGACATAGTCAGTTTCTATTATAAATGTGAACACAGAAATACATAATAGTAATGTATAAAAAAAAGCCTGATTATGATTGCACTGTGACGGTATGCAGTGCATATTTATTCCCAGCCATAATCGCTTGTTTGTCTGAAAAATTGCACTTGGTCTTAGCTCCTTGTGTGCAGTACTTATATTGGCCAAAGTGTGACACATTTGCAATAGAAAGTTTTCATTATAAACACAATGACTGCATTTGTAAAAGCTTGCTCGTATGAGGTGAATATCACTTGCAGGTTAAGCACTTGTTGAGCATCACTTGGTGATGAGCCGTTATGAATAGAGCTTATTGGCTCTCTAGGTCATTTCAAGGCAGTGAAGAGTTGTCGCATTAAGCATTCATATGGGTCTGGAGTTGAATATAAGCATGTCAAGAAGACCAAATTTCCTTCCCTGAGGAACATTAATGATAAGTTTTTAGAACAATCCAACATATCCATGTTCACCTTTACTGAGACTAACTTCAGATTTTAGATTTATTTAATTGAGTTTAAATTCCCAAGTTCTGTAGTCAGCACTTTGGTACATTGACCCCTAAAACAGCAACCGTGAGAAAGGTTTCGAAAGATTCATGTGTAGCCCACCCAAATTTGAGCATTTCTTTGAAATGTTTGCTTGTATGTTGGGTTGTTGCACAGTGTTCAAGGCCAGACCAGGTACGATCATAACCAAAGATCACAGGAAATAGGAACAGGACTAGGCCATTCAGCACCTCGAGCCTGCACCACTGTATGGTAGGATCATGGTTGATCTGACATTCCTCATTTTCTTGCGTTTTTCTTGTTGCCTTTGGTACCTGACTATTAGAGTTACAGAGGTGTACAGCATGGAAACAGACCCTTCAATCCAACTCATCCTTGCTGACCAGATATCCCAACCCAATCTAGTCCCACATGCCTGCATTTGGCCCATATCCCTCCAAACCCTTCCTGTTCGTATACCCATCCAGATGCCTATAAAATGTTGCAATTACCTCCTCCACTTCCTCTGGCAGCTCATTCCAAACCTGTACCACCCTCTGCCTGAAAAAGTTGCCCCTTAAGTCTCTTTTTTATATCTTTCCCCTCTCACCCTAAAGCTATACCATCTCGTTCTGAACTCCTACACCCCAGGGAAAAGACCTTGCCTATTTATTCTACACATGTCCCTCATGATTTTGTAGACCTCTATAAGGTCACCCCTCAGCCTCCGACACTCCATGGAAAATAGCCCCAGCCTGTTCAGCCTCTCCCTATAGCTCAAATCCTGCAACCCTGGCAACATCCTTGTCAATCTTTTCTGAACCCTTTCAAGTTTCACAACATCCTTCCGATAGGAAGGAGACCAGAATGAAAGGAAAGCATACCAAATGCTGCCTTCACTATCCAGTCTACCTGTGACTCTACTTTCAAGGAGCTATGAACCTACATTCCAAGGTCTCTTTGTTCAGCAACACTCTTTAGGACCTTACCATAAAGTATATAAGTCCTGCTAAGATTTGCTTTCCCAAAATGCAGCACACTGCGTTTATCTAAATTAAATTCCATCTGCCATTTCTCAGCCCATTGGCCCATCTGAACAAGATCCTGTTGTAATCTGAGGTAACCTCCTTTGCTATCCGCTGCACCTCCAATTTTGGTGTCATCTGCAGACTTGCTAACTATACCTCTTATGCTCATATAACTGTACCTCCAAATCCTTTATATAAGTGATGAAAAGTAGTGGACCCAGCACCGATCCTTGTGGCACTCCACAGGTCACAGGCCTCCAGTCTGAAAAACAACCCTCCATTACCACCTCTATATTCTACTTTTGAGCCAGTTCTGTATCCAAATGGCTAGTTCTCCTTGTATTCCATGATCTAACCTTGTCAAACACCTTACTGAAGTATTTATCTCAGCCCCAAATATACACAAGGACCCTGCACCCTCTGCACTCTACAGCAAGGAGTTCCGAAGATTCTCAACCCTCCAAAAGAAGAAATCACTCCTCATCTTAGTCTTGGAATAAAGGGCTGCTAATTTAAGACTATGTCTTCTGGTCTAGACTCACTCATGAGGGGACGATCCTCTCATCATGGAGCATGTGAAATCCCTTAAGAATCCTAATATGTTTTAAAGAGATCACCTCTCATTCTTCTAAACTCCAGTGGCAAACTAGTTCAGCCTTTGTTCATAAGACAAACCCTCCTTACCAAGGATCATCCAAGTGAACCATCTCTAAGCTACCTTCAATGAAATGGTATCATTCTTGAAATAAGGGGGCTATAACCATTCTCACTACTCCAGTTATGGTCTCACCAGCCCCTTGCACAGTTGCAGTAAGACTTCTCTACCCTTATACTCCTATTCCCTTTAAAATTATGGCAACCATTCCATTTGCCTTCCTGATTTCCTGCTGCAGCTTTAAATGTTCCATGCACAAGAACTCCGAAGTCCATTTGTGTTACAGCTTACTGCAGTCTTTCTTCATTTAAATAATAATGTTTGTTCTTCCCTGCAAAATGAACAAGTTCACATTTGCCCACATTATACTCCATTTGCCAACTTTTTGCCCACTCAATGAACTTACAATATCTCTCTGCAAACTTTGTATTCCTCTCACAACTTGATTTGCCACCTATTTTTGTTATATACAAATTTGGCTGCAATACATTCACTTCCTTCCTCCAAGTCATTGTTGCTGTCCCAGAACCCTGTGAAACTCCACTGGTTACAGATTGCCAACCCACAAATGGATCCCAGTTTTGCAGAAGGGTCATTGGACCTGAAGCTTTAACTCTGATTTTTCTCCACAGATGCTGCCTAACCTGCTGAGATTTCTCAGCATCCACAGTTCTTTTGTTTTTTTTAATGAACCCCTATCCCCATTTGCTGTTTACTGCCCATTCACCAGTTCTCTATCCATACCTCAAATGGCATGGGTTCTTATTTTATGACTTAACCTTTTGTGATACCTCTTAAGTGTCTTCTGGAAGTCCAAATACAATGTATCTAATAGTTATCTTCGATTCAGTCTGGTTCAAACTACCTAGAAAACTCTCTCAGTAATTTCCCTTTCATGACACCATGCTGACTCGGTTTGATTAAGTTATAATTTTTCAAATGTTTTGCTATTACTTCCTTTACAAATGATTCCAATTTTTTTAACAATAGATGTTAGGCTAACCTGCTTTTTCCTTCCCTCCCCTTTTGAATAGAGCTGTCACATGAGCTGTTTTCCAATCTTCTGGTACTTCTCCAGAATTCAAGGATTTTTGAAAAATTAAAACCAATCCATTTACCAATTCTATCTTTTTTAGGATCCTAGGATGTAAGCCATCAGGGCCAAGGACTTGTCTGCCTTTAGCCCCATTAGTTTATCTAATAAAACTCCCCTGGTGAAAGTGATGGTATTTAATTCCTCCCCCTGTATTCTTTAATATTAATTGGATGTTTGAAGTATCAGGGATGCAAAACGTCTATTCAACTCCTC
This sequence comes from Hemiscyllium ocellatum, assembly GCF_020745735.1. Lineage (NCBI taxonomy): Eukaryota > Metazoa > Chordata > Chondrichthyes > Orectolobiformes > Hemiscylliidae > Hemiscyllium > Hemiscyllium ocellatum. The sequence continues at coordinate 2,440,273 of NC_083425.1, read as the reverse complement.
CACAATTTCCTTGTTCCCCAAAACTTTCTTCCCAGTCTCAGTTTTTGAAGGGGCCTTTTTCCCTTTAACCATTTTCGTCAATTTTTATATATTTAAAGAAGTTATTATTGTCAGCTTTTATATTCCTTACTAGTTTGCCCTTGTTTATTTTCTCTGTCTTTATTATCTTTCTAGTCTGCCGTTGCTGGAATCTGAATTTATTCCAGACTTTGGAGTTATCACTGACTTTCACCACATATGTTTTTGCTTTAACCTTAATACTCCCCTTAATTTCCTTGGTTAGCCATGGTTGGTTTATCTCTGTCAGAATCTTTACTCGTTATTGGGATGAAACTTTGCTAAGAGTCATGAATTACCTCCTCAAATGCCTGCCACTGCTTGCCTACTGTCATTGCTGCTAATCTATCCACCCAGTTCACTTTAGCGAACTCATTTCATTCCAACTCACTCCAAGTTAAACTCGGTTGTTTCCAACCCACATTTTTCACTTTTGAGCTCAATATTAAATTCTGTCATGTTATAATCACTGTTTCCTCGGGATCTTTTATTCCAAGGTCATTTATTAAACCTGCCTCATTACCCGTTACCAGATCCATTATAACTCCCTGTTTGACTCCATGACATATTGCTCTGGGAAACTAATCCTAACGCACTGAGTTCATGATCACACCCACACTTTCTAATTCGATTTTTTCAATCAACATGAAGATTAATGTCACCTATAATTATTTTACATTCTCCTATTATTTGGTGATTTTATATTGTTTCTAACAGAATGGCTACAGAAGGGCTGTACACTGTCGTCTTTCCCTTGCTGTGTTTTTTAAACCTCCTCCCAAATGGACTCCACGTCATCTGAGCCTAAATCATCTCTCGCTTCTCTTATTAACAGTGCTACCCCACCCCTTTTCCATCTCTCTTGTCTCTCCAAAAGGTCAAATATCCCTGAATGTTACATTCCCAGTTTTGAACTCCATGTAACCACATTTCCATCATGATTATGAGAACGTACAATTTACCTCTATTTACACCATCATTTTGTTTACCTTATTCTGAATGCTTTATGCATTAGACACAAACCCTTGGTCTATTATTGAACTTCCCTGTAGTTTTATGGTTCCTTAATACAGTATGACAATTCAGACATTCTATCCATTCCTTTATTTTCTGGTAGCAATCAGCCCAATCACTAACCCGCAATTCTTTTCCTTCACCTTTGATTTTCTAATTTTCCAGGCAACTGAACCCCCATTATTTAGTTAGAGCTTTGGTTATGCAATTCGCCAGGACTCTGATCCCAGTATGATTCCAGTGGAGCCTGTCCCATCAGAACAGCTCTGTCCTTAACCAGTACTGGTGCCAATGAATCATGAAGGCCTAGTGTTACGATCATGTTCACTTAAGTGTCTACTGTCTTTTTCCTCATCCACTTCATATTGAATTTTAATCAGGATTGTTAGAGTGCTTGGTATTGGTTAAAATCGTGAAGGGGAGGCAATGACCTAGTGGTATTAATCGCTGGACTGTTAATCTAGAGACCAGGTCATCTTCTGGGGACCTGGGTTCGAATCCTGCCATGGCAGATGGTGGAATTTGAATTCAGCACAAATCTGGAATTAAGAGTCTAATGATGACCATAAATGTTGTGGTTCTGTTCGCCGAGCTGGGAATTTGTGTTGCAGATGTTTCGTCCCCTGTCTAGGTGACATCCTCAGTGCTTGGGAGCCTCCTGTGAAGAGCTTCTGTGATGTTTCCTCCGGCATTTAGTGATTTGTACCAGCCGCTTCCGTTGTCAGTTCCAGCTGTCCGCTGCAGTGGTCGGTATATTGGGTCCAGGTCGATGTGCTTATTGATTGAATCTGTAGATGAGTGCCATGCCTTTAGGAATTCCCTGGCTGTTCTCTGTTTGGCTTGTCCTATAATAGTAGTGTTGTCCCAGTCGAACTCCTGTTGCTTGTCATCTGCGTGTGTGGCTACTAAGGATAGCTGGTCATGTCGTTTCGTGGCTAGTTGGTGTTCATGGATGCGGACCGTTAGCTGTCTTCTGTTGTCTCAGACAACAACTTACCAGGACGAAGGACCCGATACCCAGCATGAGCAAAACCAATGTAGCGTACAAAATCCCATGCAAGGACTGCACAAAACAGTACATAGGACAAACAGGAAGACAGCTAACGGTCCGCATCCATGAACACCAACTAGCCACGAAACGACATGACCAGCTATCCTTAGTAGCCACACACGCAGATGACAAACAACATGAATTCGACTGGGACAACACTACTATTATAGGACAAGCCAAACAGAGAACAGCCAGGGAATTCCTAGAGGCATGGCACTCATCCACAGATTCAATCAATAAAGCACATCGACCTGGACCCAATATACCGGCCACTGCAGCGGACAGCTGGAACTGACAACCGGAAGCGGCAGGTACAAATCACTAAATGCCAGAGGAAACATCACAGAAGCTCTTCACAGGAGGCTCCCAAGCACTGAGGATGTCACCTAGACAGAGGACGAAACGTCTGCAACACAAATTCCCAGCTTGGTGAACAGAATCACAACGAGCACCCGAGCTACAAATCTTCTCTCAAACTATGACCATGAATCCATTGTCGATTGTTGGAAAAACCCATCTGGTTCACTAATGTCCTTGAGGGAAGGAAACTGCTGGCCTGACCTGGTCTAGCCTACAGAACCACAGCAATGTGGTTGACTCTTAACTGCCCCCTGGGCAATTAGGGATGGGCAATAACTGCTGGCCTAGCCAATGATGTCCTCATCCCATTAATGAATAAAATAATTTTTTTTAAATTGAATCTGTTTCTCCCACACCAATCGTTTGAACCTCAAGTTTACCTTTTTAAATGTTGTTGACCCTGTGCTAATTAGTTCATGACTGAGGTAATAATCTCAGATTACTCCCTTTTTGTTTCTACTTTTTAGTTTTGCCCCTATCTGCTCATAATCCCTCAGCGGCGTTTCAGTAAGACTGGCAGATTTCCACCCCTGACAGACCTGAGTAAATCAGTCTTTTTTTAAAACAACAATCCAATTGCTATTTTAGTGAGCTGAGCATTTAATTCCAGTTTTAACGAATTGATTGAAATTAATTTTTCCCAATTGTAATGATAGCGCATTTCTCTGGATCAATAATCCAGGCCTCTGAATTACTGGTAACATTCCCACTGTACAACTACTGCACCCTCATCCCAGTTACCATTTTGACTGTCCAATCACTAACAGCTGAACCCCATAACTTTTCTTTGCTGATGACCTTCCAAACAGAGTTTTGACATTAATGAACAGCACGTCAAATATTTGACATGCATTTTGATTACACACTCCTTTCCAGGTTTGCAAAATGATAATTTGGAACCTCCATTCATCAGGCACACGCAAGATTTTGGGAGACTTGTGGGAAGGTGTTTCCCCTTGTGGCAGAATCTGGGACCAGAAGGCATAATCTCAGAATGAGGAGTTGTGCATTTAAGAAACAATAAAGTGCAATTTCTTCTCTCCCAGGGTCATGCATGTGGACGACTTTACCATAGAGGGCTGTCCAGACTCTTTTGTTACAAAACAGCTGTATTTAACAACTTTGTTTGGATTTCTTGCCTCTTCTAAGATGCTACAAATCATCTCCTTGATCATACTTTTGGTCAACTGTCCTAATAATTCTTTGTGTCTGCACCATATTTTGTATTATAGTCATTCCTGCAAAGCACCATGAGTTTAATTTAGATAAATGTGGGATGGTGCATTTTGGAAAAGCAAATCAAAGCAGCATTTATATTTAATGGTAAGGTCCTGGGGAGTGTTGCTGAACAAAGATATCTTGGAGTGCAGGTTCATAGTTCCTTGAAAGTGGAGTCACAGGTAGATAGGATAGTGAAGAAGGTATTTGGTTTGCTTTCTTTTATTGGTCAGAGTATTGAGTACAGGAGTTGGGAGAAAGTGAGGACTGCAGATGCTGGAGATCAGAGCTGAAAATGTGTTGCTGGAAAAGCGCAGCAGGTCAGGCAGCATCCAAGGAGCAGGAGAGTCGACGTTTTGGGCATGAGCCCTTCTTCAGGAAGAAGGGTTCATGCCCGAAATGTCGACTGTCCTGCTCCTTGAATGCTGCCTGACCTGCTGCACTTTTCCAGCAACATATTTTCAGTACAGGAGTTGGGAGGTCATGCTGTGGCTGTACAGGACATTGGTTAGGCCACTATTGGAATATTATGTGCAATTCTGGTCTCCTTCCTATCAGAAGGATGCTGTGAAACTTGAAATGGTTTAGAAAAGATTTACAAGGATGTTGCTAGCGTTGGAGGATTTGAGCTACAGGGAGAAGCTGAATAGGCTGTAGCTGTTTTCCCTGGAGCATTGGAGGCTGAGGGGTGACCTTATAGAGGTTTACAAAACCCATGAGGAGCATGGATAGGATAAATAAGCAAATTCTTTTCCCTGGGGTCGGGGAGTCCAGAACTAGAGGGCATAGGTTTAGGGTGAGAGAGGAAAGATATAAAAGAGACCTAAGGGGCAACTTTTTCATGCGGAGGGTGGTACAAGTATGGAATGAGCTGCCAGAGGATGTGAGGAGACTGGTACAATTGCAACATTTAAGAAGCATTTGGATGGGTATACGAATAGGAAGGGTTTGGAGGGATGTGGGCCAGGTGTTGGCAGGTGGGACTAGTTTGGGTTGGGATATCTGGTCGGCATGGACGGGTTGGACCGAAGGGTCTGTTTCCATGCTATACATCTCTATGACTCTATCTGAGGCATTTTCCTCGTCTTCATCTTAAAAGGGAGACCTCTTTAGGTCTTGTCTGTCACCCAAGGAAACATCCTTCTAGTAGCCATCCTGTCAAGTCCCTTTAAGATCTTATAGCTTTCAATAAAGTTCTCTCTCCTTCAGAGCTCAAATGGGTATTGGCCTAACCTGTTCAATTTTTCTTCTAAATATATGCCCCACATTCCTGGAATGAGCCATGTGAACCCTCACTGAACTGCTTCTAATGTCATAAGTTCCTTTTCAGATTGAGATACCAAAACTAGACATACTCCAGTTGTGGTGTTACTAAGGCCCTGTACAGTTGCAGTAAACCTGCCTACTTTTGTATTCCTTGCGATAAAAGGCATCTTTCCATTAGTTGTCTTAAGCACTTGCTGTGCCTGTATACCGACCTGTTGTGATTCATTTATCAGGACACTTAGATCGACTATACCATAGAGTCTTGCAATTTTCCTCAATGTACTTCTATCTGTGTTTCATGGGTATGTTCTCAATTTCCTACGTTATACTGCCATCTGCCAGATTTTAGGCCACTGACTTAACTTGTCTACATCCCAAATTTGGCTATAATACATTAAGTCCCTTCATCCAAATCATTGATCTAGATTCTAAATAGTCGAAATTTCAGGATGCAGATAATGTTTACTATTTTCCAACCTGGTGGACCCTTCCTGGATCTGAGATATTTGGAATATTATAACCAGTGCCTCTTCTACATCTGCACACACTTCTTTTAATACCTTAGGATACATGCCATCTGGTCCTGGAGTTTGACCGGGTATCTTTTCCCTCGTGATGGTTTTAAACTCCTCCTCTCTGTACTACCTTCCTCCTCTTCTTCCCAACTCTAAACCGCCAACTTTAGCTTCAAGATTTTGTTTTTATTTCTAAGGCTGAGTTAGATTCTAGATTGAAAGTGAGGACTGCAGATGCTGGAGATCAGAGCTGAAAATGTATTGCTGGAAAGGCGCAGCAGGTCAGGCAGCATCCAAGGAGCAGGAGAATCGACGTTTCAGGCATGACCCCTTCATCAGGAATGAGGGAAGTGTGTCCAGCAGGTTAAGATAAAAGGTAGGGAGGAGGGACTTGGAGGAGGGGCGTTGGAAATGCGATAGGTGGAAGGAGGTCAAGGTGAGGGTGATAGGCCAGAGTGGGGGTGGGCGTGGAGAGGTCAGGAAGAAGATTACAGGTTAGGAAGGCGGTGCTGAGTTCGAGGGATTTGACTGAGACAAGATGGGGGGAGGGGAAAAGAGGAAACTGGAGAAATCTGAGTTCATCCCTTGTGGTTGGAGGGTTCCTAGGCAGAAGATGAGGCGCTCTTCCTCCAGCCGTCGTGTTGCTATGGTCTGGCGATGGAGGAGTCCAAGGAACTGTATGTCCTTTGTGGAGTGGCAGGGGGAGTTGAAGTATTGAGCCACAAGGTAGTTGGGTTGGTTGGTCCAGGTGTCCCAGAGGTGTTCTCCGAAACATTCCGCAAGTAGGCGGCCTGTCTCCCCAAACTTGCGGAAAGTTTCAGAGAACACCTCTAGGACATCCGGATGGGGAGACAGGCCGCCTACTTGCGGAACGTTTCGGAGAACACCTCTGGGACACCCGGACCAACCAACCCAACCATCCCGTGGCTCAACACTTCACCTCCCCCTCCCACTCCACCAAGGACATGCAGGTCCTTGGACTCCTCCATCGCCAGACCATAGCAACACGACAGCTGGACACAATTTTCTTCCTGACCTCTCCGCCCTCTCCGGCCTATCACACTCACCTTGACCTCCTTCCACCTATCGCATTTCCAATGCCCCTCCCCCAAGTTCCTCCTCCCTACCTTTTATCTTAGCCTGCTTGACACACTTTCCTCATTCCTGAAGAAGGGCTCCTGCCTGAAACCTCGATTCTCCTACTCCTTGGATGCTGCCTGACCTGCTGCGCTTTTCCAGCATCACATTTTCAGCTTAGATTCTAGATTAACAGGAAGACATGGTAAAAATGGGGTAGACTGGAAGGTGGAATTGAGACCACAATCACATTAGGCCAAGTTTTTACTAAATGGCAAAGTAGGCTTGAGGGAAAGAATTCTGGATTAGTGGTGCTGGAAGAGCACAGCAGTTCAGGCAGCATCCGAGGAGCAGTTAAATCGATGTTTCGGGCAAAAGCCCTTCATCAGGATATTCCTGCTCCTCGAATGCTGCCTGAACTGCTGTGCTCTTCCAGCACCACTAATCCAGAATCTGGTTTCCAGCATCTGCAGTCATTGTTTTTACCTTGAGAGAAAGGATGGCCTGCTCTTAATTCATATGTGACTCTTTACTGCCTTCTGGATTTTCAGTTGTATCAAATTGCTACAGAGCAAAACACCTTGTATGTGTGTCCCGAGACCAGGTGAGCTGCAGTGTTTCAAGAAATGACTAACTGCCTTCATTAGGGATGGGAAATAAATGCTGGCACTCCTATCCCAGGAGTGAGTATTTTTTTTAAATGGGAAAGGCTGTACTATTGATGTTTTGTTTTCTCGAACATTGTAATGGTTAATTGTATTTTAATATAGCTGTTGTTTATTCGTTAGATGGCCAATGGGATCTAACTAACTATCACCTTCTGGACTTTGGCCGGCCTCATCACTCCATTCGCTGTATGACTGTTGTACATGATAAAGTATGGTGTGGTTACAAGAATAAAATCTATGTTATACAACCAAAGGCCATGAAAATCGAGGTAACAACTTGCAAAGTACTCATAGTTCTCTGAAAATGGGTAGATTTACCTTGCTCTTAAGATAGCGTGAAATGTGCTATTTTGTCAACTTTTCTTGAATTACAGGCCTCTGAAACAAGAAAAAGAGTGTTAAACTCTATAAAATTGATAGCAAGTTATCCACCGAGACACTAAACTGCATCTCTACAGCAAAATCTGAAAATGGTGGAGAAACTTGGCAAGGCTGGCAGCATCTGTGGAGAGAAAAACATTGTTAATACTTCAAGTCCAGTGACCCCCCCCCCCCCAATGAAACATCACTAAATTTAGCACATTAACTCTTGGGAAGGCAATGTTCTAGTGGTATTATCACAAGACGATTAATCCAGAGACCCAGCTAATGGCATATGGTAGAATTTGAATTCAACACAAATCTTGAATTAAGAGTCTAATGAAGATCATGAAACCATTGTTGGATCGCTAATGTCCTTTAGGGAAGGAAACTGCCATCCTGACCTGGTCTGGCCTACATGTGACACCAGACCCACAGCAATGGGGTTGACTCTTAACTACCCTCTAGGCAATTAGGGGTGGGCAATAACTGCTGACCTGGCCAGTGACACCCACATCCTGTGAATGAATGAAAAGAAAATCTCCTTTTCTTGCCACATGCTGCCAGAGCTGCTGAGTTTCTCTTCACTGGTTAGTTAATGGGATTTTATCCATGCTTTCCCAAGACAGGCACCCCAGTACTGTCAGAGTTACCATACCCTCCACCAGAAATAAGATTGAGCAGTTTTCATGCATGACTAGGTATTTAGTCATATCCAATTTAATAACTGGTTGCTTATAAGCCAGCAATGTCTCCATAACACACTAGCCCGAGCAGTGTGTTGAGCATGAGGCTAGCTCCCAGGCTGAGGTGAAAAGTGTGTTTGTGATGTTAATCCTATCGCAATAGACTAGATTTCATGCATGCAGTTTTCCATTGTTGTTATGATCGTGCTAGAATAGGAATTGCTACACACTGTTGTTTCATTGAAAGTAGTTCAGTACTTTAAAGAGTATAAAAGATTGAAAACTAGTTATTTTGTTCTTAGAAAGATTATACCAAGAAACTGCTGACTTTGATGCTATGTAGCCCAATGTATGAGTGATGCATATACATACGTATAGATAATTGCCTACCTTATGCTCTGGCTCTGCCTTGACACCGATATCTAGGCGAGCTGATTCAATCCAGCAATTCACCTTGTCACACTTGCTCTGTACTCTCCAACTGATCAACTGATGTCAGGAAGTACCCCTTATTGTTTCAGTGCTACACCGTTCACTTTTCTTTCCTCCTTTTCCAAAGCAGAAATCATTACTGGTGAAATTTCACCCTCTGGTCAGAGGCCAGAGTGTAATGATTGATCAAGAAGATGATTTTGTCAATGCACAGCTCATTAGACATGTCCAGGCCTTTTATCCAGATTCCAAACTTCTACTTTGAAAATAAATGTGTGAGCAATACATCAAACAAATTAGAAAGATCTAACTGATGATTTTGTAAAGTGCACATGCATAAGTATGTAATGATTATCGCTGTCTCAGTAGGAATTCTTACTATTCTAACATTGGTAATGTTATTGCACTTCAGAAAAATGCTCTTATTCTTGTGCCTCCCCAGAAATCCTTTGATGCCCACCCACGGAAGGAAAGCCAGGTGAGACAGTTGGCTTGGGTGGGAGATGGGGTGTGGGTTTCCATCCGTCTAGACTCTACCCTTCGCCTTTACCATGTACATACCTACCAGCACCTACAAGATGTAGACATTGAACCGTATGTCAGCAAAATGTTAGGTGGGTGATCACTATGGTTATTTCATGATTTGTATATTCTGTGTCGGAATATTGATGTTATCCTTTTTCATCAATTTTAACTGAACTGTAAAATAAAACTTGAAGTTAAATTCAAATATTTTTCAGTTTTCTACCCCTCTCTCCAAAACAACAGTTGGTTTCCCTTGAGTAAAGGACTTTTAATTCAGTCTTTTGTTTCACATATATATTGTTTATTCAGAGCAGTTTTTTAAAAAAAAGAGGATTCATCAAATAGGAATAGGAATGCAGGAAAAATTCACTATGTTAGCAGAGAGGTGGAAAATACAGGCCGTTTCATTAGAATGAGTGGGTTCTGTATGATGATGATAAACAAGGAAAGAAAGACATGACTATGGAACATGATCTCAGGGGTATTGCATAACACTTGTTAGGGTCATAGAGGCATACAGCACAGAAGCAGACCCTTCAGTTCAACTTGTCAACGCTGACCAAGTTTCCCAAACTAAACAAGTCCCACTTGCATGCATTTGGCCCATATCCCTCTAAACCTTTTCTATTCATGTACCTATCTAAATGTCTTTTAAATGTTGTAACTGTACCTGTATCCATCACTTCCTCTGGGAGTTCAATCCACCCTCCAGCTTAAGAAGTTGCCCCTCGGGTCCTTTTTAAATCTTCTTACCTCTCGCCTTAAAAATAATGTCCCCTAGTTTCAAACTCCCTTGCCCTAAGGAAGAGACCTTTGCTATTCACCTTATCTATGCCCTCATGATTTTATAAACTTCTGTAAGGTCATCCCTCAACATCCTACATTCCAGTGAGAAAAGTCTCAGCCAATTCAGCCTCTCCTTACAACTCAAACTCTGCATTCCCAGCAACATCCTGATACATCTTTTTTGAATGTTTTCCAATTTAGTAATATCCTATCTATAGCAGAGAGACCAGAACTGTACATGTTACTCTAGCCTGGCCTCACCAGTGCCCTGTACAATCTCCATATGACATCCCAACTCCTATACTCAAAGATCTGAGCAATGAAGGCAAGTGTGCTAAACACCTTCTTAACCACCCTGTGTGCCTGTGATGCATCTTTCAAAGAAATGTATACCTGAAAGTCGAAGTCTCTCTGTTCAACAACACTACCATTGATTGTATAAGTCCTGCTCTTGTTTGGTGTACCAAAATGCAATATTTCACAATTTATCCAAATTAAATTCCATCCGCCACTCCTCAGCCCATTCCCCCAATGGATCAAGGTCCCTTTGTAATCTTAAATAACCTCCTTCACTGTCGACTTTACCAGCAATTCTGAAATGAAGGAGAAGATACGTGAAAGACAGAGTCGGAGATAGGAAACTATCTAAAATAATATGAAACGTTGTAAATACTGAAAACATGTACTGTATCACTTGAAGAGAAAAAGCAGGTTATGACATTAAGTATGAACCTTTAAGTTTGTTATGAATGCTTAGTGATTTTCCAACTTTTCCAGTTTTTAGTTGTAAGTCGAGAATTGAGATACTGTGGAGAGTGTGGTGCTGGAAAAGCACAGCAGGTCAGGCAGCATCCAAGGAGCAGGAAAATCCATGTTTCAAGCATAAGCCCTTCATCAGGAATGAATTGAGATGCTGTGCTTATTTTCCCTTCATCAGAACAGGCTGTGAGGTTCAAAAGGAAAACATTGCACTTATGGAGGTCTTTAAAATTAGCAATTTTGCTGATGAGTAAGGAAAGAGCTGCCTGCTACTTGGTGAGGCTCTGCCATTAGTGTAAAATTGTCATCAAGAGCAAAGAGAAAGATGGGAGACACTTCTACCAGGATTGATGGAGCTTGGAATGCTTTCCTGTCGGGAATGGATGAGGCAAAGGTAGTTGTATTTCAACAAGGGGAAATGTGGATAGGCTGGTGATGTAATGTAGGAGGCCATAGGGTGAGACCAGGACAGTCTGTTTCAAATTGGTCTGGAAAAGAGATAAGGTGGAGAGCTGAATGTCCCTCAGTGCTGTAAATTTATTTGCTTTATATCTTAGTATATCCCTCTGCATCTTGCCTTCAAACACCAATCTAGCGAGCTGCATGTATGTTTATTTAGCCATTCCAAGCATTGTTATTTCCAATACCAGGTGATTTAAGGCTGGAGAGAGATTAGTTGAACTTGTATTTTAGTCTCAAATGTAACTAATAATGACAACAGGCGTCCAAAAGTTTTAGAGTATACATGTTCACTCGCTTCTTTAACTTGATGATTTACTGCACACAATGAGTGTGCAGGTGGGGTTGGTCTTCGTAAGAGAGAGTGTGATCCAGATTAATCTCTATTTCTTTTAGGAAAAGCAAGGTTTTGAATAAGGTTATGCTCTATGGAGGAATATTTGAAATATGGCAACTATTCCTCCAAAGAAACCAGCCATATTATTCATTAAAGCAGCAGTGAGCTAGAGGTGGGAATAATTCTGATCATGGATGACATGTTCATGGGGGAGAGAAAAGGATATTGTTATCTGGTTGGGAAAGAACTGTAAATTTTACATCAGTTTAATTTAAAATTATTTGTATTTGGAGAGAGGAGGTAGCGTACTCTGGCTTCTCCAGGGTAACTATATTTACTTTATATGTTCTTGTTTCAAATTACGATTACTTGTTGGTATTTGTCTTTAAGGTACTGGGAAACTTGGTTTCTCTTTTGTGCGAATCACAGCTCTCATGGTATCCTGCAACCGTCTGTGGGTGGGCACAGGCAATGGTGTAATCATCTCCATCCCTCTCACAGAAAGTAAGTGATGAGAATCACTTTGGGAAGAACAAAGTGATTTATATGTGTGTATCTTTTCTCTTTGCTTTCCTTCTGGCACCCAAGTATGCAATGTGTCCTTATACTAAAGTTGAGTTCTTAGGTACAAAAATTAGCTTATCCTCTGGTGAGTGGGAAGGGAATTTTCCTGTTGCCTTTTATAGTTCTTTGAGCTATTTGAACTTAGCTCTAAATGGTGGCTACATCAGGTAGGAATAGCTCAGACCTCTAGAAACACTGCATGTTGATCATACATTTTACTGTCTGGCTTGTTTTATGTATATAATCTCATGCTGTGCATTGATATCAACCAGCCCTAATTTCTGTTATACCTCTTAATGGAAAAAATCAAAAAGCAGTGCTAGAGGGGTTTTGTTTTATCCATATACTGGATGTGGCCATGTCCAACAAGACCAACATTTACTGTCGTTCTTGCTAGTTCCTTTTGAGAAATGTGATTGTGAACTGCTTTCTTGAATCATTCCAGTATTGTCAGAGAGTAAATTCCAGGATTATAAACCAGCAGTAGTGGAGAAACAACAGTTCAAAGTCAGGATGATCTGTGACACGGAGGGGAATTTGAAGGTGGAAATGTTCACGTGCTTCACCTGTTCTTTCTAGATGATCGAGATGATGGTCTCAAATAAGCTGTCACAGTGAAACTTTTGGATAGTAAAACTGCTGCTGTTGTGTGCGCAGGTGGTGGAGGGTTGAGTCTTGATATTGAGATACTGTTGTGTCTTAGCTCTTGTATAAAATTCCTGTTCACAGTAAAATGTCCTGAGGAAACCTGAAGTATGTATACACTCCAATTTGGACAGATACACTCAATGTAGATTCCGAGCAGTATGGTACATTTTCGGTGTTCAACTCTAAATTATAATTTAAGAATATTTGTATCAAAAGGGCAGCTTCTATTAAAAACGTAGAAAGCTTTAATAGTGATTTGTCCTAAAATTCCAGTCTTCAGCCAGTGTAGCCAGCAATTGAAACTAATGGAAACAAACATCAAACCTTGTTTCCTTCAGTTGTAATTTATTTCAAGGTGCTAGGAAGATGGGGAGTAGACCAGCAGGAGGCTGGAAGAACACAGCAAGCCAGGCAGCATCAGGAGGTGGAGAAGTCAATGTTTCAGGTGTAACTCTTCTTCCGGAATGGAGGTGGGGGTAAGGGGAGCTGCAGATAAAGGGGGTGGGGTTTGTGTAGGGAGGGAGATGGAATGGTGAGGTAGTGATAGGTTAACACAGGTGGTGGGTACAACCCGGTTGGTCAATGGGAGGAATGAAAGCTTTTGTCTGAAAAGAGATTTATCTGTCCACAGATAATGGTGGGCCTTTGAGTTTTTCCTGGTAAGCCTTTATAGGAGGAATGTTCATTCAGAGCTATGTCTACCTCAGCCTAAGGAAAACTTAATGCAATTTAAGGTGAGGGGAGAGAGAGATAAAGCAGTCCCATACTTCTTCACACAATGGCAGCTTCAAAATAGACAGCAATGGCATGGAAACCAAGTCAACGGCAAATGTGAAACCACCTAAGATGTGTTAACATCTGATGTTGTAACTGTCCCTTGCAGTGGAAAGGCCAAAGTTAGTGTTGAACAGTTAGCCACATTGTCTCTATACCTCTGACAGATCCCAACGTAATGTTATTCTTCAGTTCAAGCCAGCTTGTGATGTTGGGTAGGACTAAGGCATAGCTGCCCAAAATCTTTTTGTGTTGCAAAGCCTGTAGAGACTGTCTGTCTGAATTCTCCACCCAGTAGGCTCCAATCGTGCCAAAGTCAGGCCAATGTTAGTGATTCGAAGAGATTCTGTATCTCTGTCGTTTTACTTGGAGCGTAAGGTTGTGAGTGTGCTCAGACTGTATTGTTGGGAAGTGTTGCTCTTTGTGTACCCTTCACAACACATCTCTTAAATGCAAAACCATTAGTTTATGGAGCCTATCTGCAATTGAATGATAAAGATCCGACAAGGTATGTAATGTTTCTCTTCTGTATGTTATCCTTGGACTCTAACTCAAAGTGTTTAAAATTTTACCTGAAGTTATCTATTTACTGTTGATGAGCTAGCATCACTGATAATCTTTCCTGATATGTACAGGTCTTGTCTTGGGTAATGTCTCTGCTCTGAAAATGTGTTGCTGGTTAAAGCACAGCAGGTTAGGCAGCATCCAAGGAACAGGAAATTCGACGTTTCGGGCCAGAGCCCTTCATCAGGAATGAGGAGAATATGCCAGGCAGGCTAAGATAAAAGGTAGGGAGGAGGGACTTGGGGGAGGGGCGATGGAGATGTGATAGGTGGAAGGAGGTCAAGGTGAGGGTGATAGGCCGGAGTGGGGATGGGGGCGGAGAGGTCAGGAAGAAGATTGCAGGTTAGGAGGGCGGTGCTGAGTTGAGGGAACCGACTGAGACAAGGTGGGGGGAGGGGAAATGAGGAAACTGGAGAAATCTGAGTTCATTCCTTGTGGTTGGAGGGTTCCCAGGCGGAAGATGAGGCTCTCCTCCTCCAGCCGTCGTGTTGCTATGGTCTGCCGATGGAGGAGTCCAAGGACCTGCATGTCCTCGGTGGAGTGGGAGGGAGAGTTAAAGTGTTGAGCCACGGGGTGGTTGGGTTGGTTGGTCCGGGCGTCCTAGAGGTGTTCTCTGAAGCGTTCCGCAAGTAAGCGGCCCGTCTCCCCAATGTAGAGGAGGCCACATCGGGTGCAGCGGATGCAATAGATGATGTGTGTGGAGGTGCAGGTGAACTTGTGGCGGATATGGAAGGATCCCTTGGGGCGTTGGAGGGAAGTGAGGGAGGAGGTGTGGGCGCAAGTTTTGCATTTCCTGCGGTTGCAGGGGAAGGTGCTGGGAGTGGAGGTTGGGTTGGTGGGGGGTGTGGACCTGACGAGGGAGTCACGAAGGGAGTGGTCTTTGCGGAACGCTGATAGGGGAGGGAAATATATCCCTGGTGGTGGGGTCCGTTTGGAGGTGGCGGAAATGACGGCGGATGATACGCTGTATGCGGAGGTTGGTGGGGTGGTAGGTGAGAACCAGTGGGGTTCTGTCTTGGTGGCGGTTGGAGGAGCGGGGCTCAAGGGCGGAGGAGCGGGAAATGGAGGAGATGCGGTGGAGGGCATCGTCGATCACGTCTGGGGGGAATCTGCGGTCCTTGAAGAAGGAGGCCATCTGGGCTGTACGGTATTGGAGCTCGTCCTCCTGGGAGCAGATGCGGCGGAGACGAAGGAATTGGGAATATGGGATGGAGTTTTTACAGGGGGCAGGGTGGGAGGAGGTGTAGTCCAGGTAGCTGTGGGAGTCAGTCGGTTTATACTAGATGTCTGTTGAGTCGGTCGCCCGAGATAGAAATGGAAAGGTCTAGGAAGGGGAGGGTGGAGTCTGAGACAGTCCAGGTGGATTTGAGGTCGGGATGGAAGGTGTTGGTAAAGTTGATGAACTGTTCAACCTCCTCGTGGGAGCACGAGGCAGCGCCGATACAGTCATCGATGTAGCAGAGGAAAAGGTGGGGGGTGGTGCCAGTGTAGTTGCGGAAGATGGACTGTTCCACATATCCTACGAAGAGGCAGGCATAGCTGGGGCCCATGCGGGTGCCCATGGCAACTCCTTTAGTTTGGAGGAAGTGGGAGGATTGAAAAGAGAAGTTATTCAGGGTGAGGACCAGTTCAGTCAGTTCTGTCTCTGCTCCCAGATATCAGACTCACCAGCCACCCTTTGAGAGAATTTGACTTGGATCCCTTCCTTTCTTTCCTTCTGCCATTATCCCATTCACATCTGTCGAGAGGCAAAGTACCCTTTTCTCTGACCACTCCCCCTCGCCCATCCATTGGGCTCCAATTATAAGGTGCAAGGTATTATTCTTCACTTGAAATTAATACACAAAGGAACAATGTAAGAACAAAGTCCTGTAGATGCTGTAAATTTGAAAGAAAAAGGAAGTGCTGGAAATACTGAGCAATATGTGGCAGTGTCTAGAGAGGAAAGGAAGCAGCGAGACAATGTAAAATTGAGTACAGTTCTAAAGGGGAAAGCAGGAGCAGAACAACCTGCATGTATAGATTCATAATTGTCCTGTGACCTTTAATAATTTGAGAGTGGTTAACAAAGCATCCGACATCCTTCATTTTATCAATAAGGGCATAGAATCTAAACTGAAAAATGTGTTGCTGGAAAAGCGCAACAGGTCAGGCAGCATCCAAGGAGCAGGAGAATCGACGTTTCGGGCATAAGCCCTTCAGGAATGAGGAGAGTGTGCCAAGCAGGCTAAGATAAAAGGTAGGGAGGAGGGATTTGGGGGAGGGGCATTGGGAATGCGATAGGTGGAAGGAGGTTATAGTGAGGTTGATAGGCCGGAGAGGGGGTGGGGGCGGAGAGGTTGGGAAGAAGATTGCAGGTTAGGAAGGTGGTGCTGAGTTCGAGGGTTGGGACTGAGACAAGGTGGGGGGAGGGGAAATGAGGAAGCTGGAAAAATCTGCATTCATCCCTTGTGGTTGGAGGGTTCCTAGGCAGAAGATGAGGCGCTCTTCCTCCAGGCGTCGTGTTGCCATGGTCTGGCGATGGAGGAGGCCAAGGACCTGCATGTCTTTGGCGGAGTGGGAGGGGGAGTTGAAGTGTTCAGCCATGGGGCGTCTCTGAAACATTCCACAAGTAGGCGGCCCAATGTAGAGGAGGCCACATAGGGTGCAGTGGATGCAGTAACTGATGTGTGTGGAGGTGCAGGTGAATTTGTGACGGAGGGTAGGGGAGGTAAATATATTCTTGGTGGTGGGGTCTATTTGGAGGTTCCTTCGTCATTTCCGCCACCTCCAAACAGACCCCACCACCAAGGATATATTTCCCTCCCTTCCCCTATCAGCATTCCGGAAAGGCGACTCCCTCGTCAGGTCCACACCCCCCACAACCCAACCTCCACTCCTGGCACCTTCCCCTGCAATCGCAAGAAATACAAAACTTGTGCCCATACCTCCCCCATCACTTCCCTCCAAGGCCCCAAGGGATCCTTCCATATCCGTCACAAATTCACCTGCACCTCCACACACACCATTTACTGCATCCGCTGCACCCAATGTGGGCTCCTCTACACTGGGGAGACAGGCCGCCTACTTATGGGACGTTTCAGAGAACACCTTTGGGACACCCGCACCAACCAACCCAACCGCCCTGTGGCTGAACACTTTAACTCCCCCTCCCACTCCACCAAGAACATGCAGGTCCTTGGCCGCCTCCATCGCCAGACCATGGCTACATGACGCCTGGAGGAAGAGCGCCACATCTTCCGCCTAGGAACCCTCCAACCACATGGGATGAATGCAGATTTCTCCAGCTTCCTCAATTTCCCTCCCCTCACCTTATCTCAATCCCAACCTTCGGACTCAGCACCGCCTTCTTGACCTGCAATCTTCTTCCCGACCTCTCCGCCCCCACCCCCACTCCGGCCTATCACCCTCACCTTAACCTCCTTCCACCGATCGCATTCCCAACGCCCCTCCCCCAAGTCCCTCCTCCCTACCTTTTATCTTAGCCTGTTTAGCACACCTTCCTCATTCCTGAAGAAGGGCTTATGCCCAAAACACTGATTCTCCTGCTCCTTGGATGCTGCCTGAGCTGCTGCACTTTTCTAGCAACACATCTTTCAGCTTTGATCTCCATCATCTGCAGTCCACACTTTCTCAAAGAATCTAAACGCAAGGAAGCTATTTTAAATTTGTATAAATCTCAACTGGAGCATTGTGACCAGTTCCAGACACCATACTTAAGGAACACTGCTAGAGAGGGTACAAGAGAGATTCATGCTGCCAGGGAGGAGAGATTTCAGTTATATAGAAAGACTAAAGGTTGAGGCATCATGTCTCATCAACAAAAGGAGGCTTTGAGAAGCTTTGACAGAAATGGCCAAAATCATGAAAGACTAGCTAGAGAAACTGGTGCAAGGATTCAGAACCTTAGGGTACAGATTTAGAGTGGTTGGCAATTTTAAAAAGATGCCATGAAAATAATGTCCTAAAATTTTATGTTGTTTTAGGCAAATATTTCTGCAAAAATGCAGAAAGTGTGCTGAAAGTGGACTCAGTTGTGGTTTCAGAAGACAATAGGAGAAGCACCCAAAGAAAAATTACAAGCTTTCAGGGAAAGAGTAATAGACTGGAAAAAATAAATTGCTCTTGTGACAAGCCAGTAAAGATATGATGGGACAAATAGCCTTCCTATATGCAGTAAATTCTATAATTCAGTTCTGTCTGGCCTTCCCTTTCATTCTTTCTCTGTTCACTTAAAAATTGCTTCATTACTAAGTACAGTGTTCTGAAGGATATTGATTCAGCTTAATTGTTTTTCTTTCACAGATGCTGCCAGACCTGCTGAGTATGTCCAACATTTCTTTTTACTTGTGTCACAAAGAAGTGATGTTCGATTTCAAAAACATGGGAGGGGGATACACTTCTTTTCCAACTTTTTACCCTGAGAATGTATCCACAAAATTGAGTACGGTTGAAGTTTTAATGCCAGTATTACATTTCCAAATCAACTGAGTAGCCATCCCATAGCAGTAAAGATTGTACAGTAGCCACGGTCTTTAGGTTTGAAAAAGACTGTCAACGTTGCCTGTTGAACTAGTGCTGTGCTGCCTTAACTCTGTGCATATCCAGTTATATTCAGGGCTTTTACAAAGCCTGGTCAGGGGGCGTGTATCATACAGTGCAATTTCAATGCAGATAGATTGTTATTGTAAAGAACCACCTTCTCCCATTATCTTTCCAAGAATGATGATTCCAGCTGCTTTGGAGGTATTTTATGATGACATATAAAAGTTTTGTTCTAGCTTTGTCTGTACATTTTAAAAGAAAACTACAGGTTTGAGATACAACTGGTAGTTCTTATTAATCCTTTTCCTCTACTGTCACACTTGTCCAATCCCCCCTTTGCCACTTCTTCGCACTGTAGCTGTAGTTCTCCACCAGGGACGGTTACTGGGTCTGAGGGGTAAGTGCAGATCTAACCATCAGAATCTTTATCTTTTGGGCTG
The DNA here is from genome assembly GCF_020745735.1 of Hemiscyllium ocellatum. Classification (NCBI taxonomy): domain Eukaryota; kingdom Metazoa; phylum Chordata; class Chondrichthyes; order Orectolobiformes; family Hemiscylliidae; genus Hemiscyllium; species Hemiscyllium ocellatum. Next base: position 2,421,168 of record NC_083425.1, on the reverse strand, counting down.
CTTTAGCCAATCAAGGCAGTTTATATCCACCTTTTATTTATAATGTTTGCCCTTCTATTTTTTAATTTCTCTTTCTCTTGTCTAAATGTTACCCTGGCGCTGGTCACTGCATTGCAGCAATTTGTATGTTTGCTGAATGATCACAATAGGCTCCGTACTCAGTGTTCTGTTCCTCAACTCCGAGGAACCTTTTATTTTGTCTTGAGGGCTGTCATTTCCATGTCCTCTCACCAAAGCTGTGCAAACACCGCTGCCTGTGTTTTATTTCTTTACCTGTAATGATTCTGTTCCATGTACTAATTTTAAAAAACACCCATGTGGCATAGGTATGGAGAATGTATCTAATGTTCAACCTTTTGTTAAGAATGTAGTTCATTGTGTTAAAAGTTATGAAAGATTTGGGCTAGTTTTATCTATTGGGAATAAAGATCAAATTAGCTTCTCATCTAATTGAGGCCATGTAACCTAAGTTATGTGATTAATTAAATTAAAGTTGGGTGCTTGCAGCTTGAATAGCGTCAGACTTGCGCACTGTTTTAAACTTAGCAAAGGTTTACTTGAATTAGAAGCTGTGTCTCATGTGTGTGTTCATCTAAAGTGCTAATGTGTCTGTGTTGAAAATTTATTTCAAATAGTCATCGTGTCATATTTGGAAATTAAATTCCTACAGTTATATAGCTCTTAATGAGTCAATATAATTGAAATCTTAAGGTGGTCCACCATTCTTCAATATTCACTGCCCACGGCCTAGTTCTGAATCCAGTAATGATCACAGACTTTTACTATTTGAAAGTATTTGAAGTGAAGGGTGTGTAGTTTAATTTTAATATGTTCATGGTAGAGGGTTTTAGATTAGATTACTTACAGTGTGGAAACAGGCCCTTCAGCCCAACAAGTCCACATCGACCCGCCAAAGCGCAACCCATCCGGACCCATTCCCCTGCACCTAACACTATGGGAATTTAGCTCCAATTCACCTAACCTGCACAGTTTTGGACTGTGGGAGGAAATCGTAGCACCCGGAGAAAACCTACGCAGACATGGGCAGAATGTGCAAACTCCACACAGACAGTTGCCTGAGGCGGGAATTGACCCCGGGTCTCTGGTGCTGTGAGGCAGTAGTGCTAACTACTGTGCCACCATGCCACCCAGGGTTGCTGAATGAATCCACAGCGTGGTAATCGGAGGGGATGCGAAGGGACTACAGGAATGCCTAGCTAAAGATGTAGAAAACATCCTAATGCAGCAGGCACTGGCTCCCTGAGCTGTGGGCTAATTCTTGGAAGCAGCTTTACTTTAAGTTAATTTACACAAAAAAAGTTTCCTTTCTTAGCAAAGGCATACTTTTCCTTGTACACACTGTTCTGTATTTTCTTGGATTAAAGTTGAATTCTGGCAGAACACTGAGTCTTCTGTGCAACACTATCATCAGGATCAGGATTAGAGTTAATGCTGTAAAACTTTGCATATTTCATACAGGTTAACCAATTAATGGATTGAAGCTTCGTAGATCAGTTTATACAGGGAGACTTTGGCTGTTGTATTCACACTTCGTGAGTTTGTTGTTCAAGAGAAGGTACCAATAATCTATAGGCTAGTACTTACAGCTGGGACAGGAAACTAGTAGAGGTGTAATACAACTGGTCATTATAACATCCTCAGAGACCACATTGAAGCTAACCTGCCCACAGACTCCAAGACAGTTGACCACTCTGCATGGAGTTGACTAAAAATTTAAAACTTCAATTTGCATAAAGTTTCTACAAAAGTAAAATTAGAGAACAGTTTAAAGAAGAAAATGTTACCATGCATTTTTGTAAAGTTTTTCTCCTGCCCCAATTAAATCCTATGGTCTGAATCCAGTCACATTTGCTGTATATAATGCAATAAATGTAATTTTCTCAATGTTTGAAGTCCAGTATCTTCAGAGTTTTCATTGACAGGAGAGAAGAGGTAGCTTGGCATTAAGCATACTCCATTACCAATGTCCTCCTACCATAGACAAAACCAAGCATGCTTTACTGATTTGTTTTTTCCCCAGATCTTTCTTGAACTGGCACTTTCTTCATAAAGTAGCTGTTTTTAATTTAACACTTCTTCATTTTGCTTAAGCTTCAGCCAATGCCTCCATGCTAGTGGCTGTTTTTTTTAAAATACATGTAATAATTATTTTCCCAGAAATCTTGTCTGTTTTCCACTAGCCCCATTGTCAATTACTGCTTTCTCTTTTCCTTCCCCAGCCAATAAAGCTTCAGAGGGATCTGGAAACCGTCCTGGAAATGTCATCCGTGTCTACGGAGATGAAAATAGTGACAAGATCACCCCTGGCACATTTATACCTTACTGCTCTATGGCACATGCTCAGCTGTGTTTCCATGGACACCGGGATGCTGTAAAATTCTTTGTGGCAGTTCCAGGTGAGCAATTTTAGGGCAGCCTTCACCCTCATTGTGGAAACTGGAAACCAGATTTTTTATTGAATCTCTGGCGTGAATTACACTCAGGGATATTGTGATAGGCAGGTGTAATCTGTTTATGAAATAAACCTCACTTCGTTAAAAAGAAGACTTTTCTTACGAATCTGCAGAACGTGACTAACTGCTTTGCAAGTTAGAGATATCATCCAATTTGTGATTAGACCAAAATTGCAAAAGCCTGACCAATAAATGCTGACTTTGGTAAAATTATGCATGTTTTCTGAATATATTTAATATTTAGGTAAATTGAATTGGTTTGAAGCACAATCACTGTTTTGAAAACAAACAACTCACGGTACACAGCAACATCTCACTGATTCAATAGTTATTGTTGTATATTTTGCTTAATGTTGATTGATGGAGGAATGATGGCCAGAACATGCATTTGTTTTGAAGAGTATTGTTAGGGATACATATATTTTGGTGTACTGTGAAAAACATTTGAAGAGTTTATCTTTGATCTTTTGACCTTTAATTTCTAAAAGAACAATGGATTATCTGCTGTTTATTGGAAATGCAAATGATTTTGGGAAAGGGCGTCAAATAATGTGTTTAAGGGAAATGAAAGATGGATGATATGGCCCCTAGATGCTGGACAAACAGACGGAGAGAAGCCCTGGGATTTGTGCGGTTCATTGTCTAGCAACCATCTCTTCACTGAAGTTACTGTGCTTTTTCACAGACCTAAACAGGAAAAGTTGGAGAAGCTTGCAGGGAAAGGTAGAACTCTCTCGCTCTCTCGCTCTCTCGCGCTCTCGCTCTCTCGCTCTCGCGCGCTCTCGCGCGCTCTCGCGCGCTCTCGCTCTTTCGCTCTCGCTCTTTCGCTCTCTCTCGCTCTTTCGCTCTCTCTCGCGCTCTCACTCTCTCTCTCTGAAAGTAAGAGACAAAACTAAAGCTAGCTAAAAACACTCTGTGAAATACTTGTGAATCCTAATAATGTTCAAATATTAAGGCTATTTACTGTTTCTTGTCTAAATCTGAAATCTCGCCAGAGGATCTTCCATCCTTCTGTGACTATCAATGACAATGATATCCTGATCACAATGACAGGAAATGGAAGAAATTGTGCGAAGTCAATCAGTTACATCTTTGGAATTCAGACCATTGACTGATGGCTGTTACTTCTTTTTTGCCTACTTTTTCAAATCCATCTACACCTACAGAGTTACAAATGTGTGTGTTTAGTATTAAGGAGTATAGCTTATTCCTTAATAGTACTTTAGTTATTAACCATTTTTGTCACTTTTTTTTAAAAGAATAAGTCTTGCTTATGATTAATAAGTTATTTTTGAGTTCATGCAAGAAGGCTGATGGGCATCTCTTTTATTCTGAATAGTGCTGAAAATGTGTTGCTGGAAAAGCACAGCAGGTCAGGCAGCATCCAAGGAACAGGAGAATCAATGTTTCAGGCATGAGCCCTTCTTCAGGAATGAGGAAAGTGTGCCAAGCAGGCTAACATAAAAGGTAGGGAGGAGGGACTTGGGGGAGGGGCGTTGGATAGGGGACCTATCGTATTTCCAATGCCCCTCCCCCAAGTCCCTCCTCCCTACCTTTTATCTTAGCCTGCTTGGCACATTTTACTCATTCCTGAAGAAGGGCTCATGCCCGAAACGTCGATTCTCCTGCTCCTTGGATGCTGCCTGACCTGCGCTTTTCCAGCAACACGTTTTCAGTTCTGGCCTCCAGCATCTGCAGTCCTCACTTTCTCCTATTCTGAATAGTGGTATGGAAGAGAAATAAATTGTCCATTTTGGTGATTGTTAAATATTTACATTTTCAGCATGGCTAGTGGAGTAGTGTGGTTGGATTATTAACTAGGAGACAATGAGGTCTGCAGATGCTGGAGATCAGAGTTGAGAGTATGCTGCTGGAAAGGCACAGCAGGTCAGGCAGCATCCGAAGAGCAGGAGAATCGATGTTTTGCACCGGAGCCCTTCATCAGAAATGGCGGGCTCCGACCCGAAAAGTTGATTTTCCTGCTTCTCGGATGCTGCCTGACCTGGTTGGATTATTAGCACATTCCTCCTGACAAAGTCGTAACAATTTCATGAGACTTTTAGTTTCATTAGCATTAGTGGATGCAGTCAGGTTGAGCATTGGTTTGATGTCAATCTGAAAAACTGCACCTCCAACAATTCATAACTCTCATTCCAAGTTTTGTGCTTATGTTCTGGAATGGGTATAACGATTACGCTCGCAACTGAACCAAGCTAACTTCATTATGGAAGTCCTTCAAACATCCCATTAATACTAAAGAATACAAGGGAGGAATCGCCATCACTAGAGAAGTAGTATTAGACAAACTAACAGTGCTAAATGCACATGAGTTCCCTGGCCTGCAGGCTGGCCGAAGTAGCTACAGAGATATTGAATGCATTGGTTGAAATTTTCTGGAAAAGTAGAAGATTGCCAATGTGACATCTCTATCCGAAAGGGAGGGAGGCAGAAAGGAGGTAACTATTGTTGATTAATCTTATTTCAATTGTTTGGAAAAATACTGGAATCAATTATTAAGGAAGTAACAGCAGAACATTTGGAAAATCATAATCTCATCAAGCAGAGTCAGTATGGCTTCATGACAGAGAAACTAGTAGATGTGTTTATTTGGACTTCCATGAGGTATTTGACAAGATTTACAGACTCTAATCACTTGAGTTCTCTGAGGGTTGAGTGTCTTTGGAACTCACTGGGGGCAGCTTTTGTGTGTATTTAAAACTGAGATAGATTAATTCTTGATCATGCAGGAATTGAGGGTTACAGGAAAAGAGCAGGAAAGTGAAGGAGAGGAGTGTCATCAGCCATGATTCTGATGAAAGCTCAAGGGGCAAACAGCCACCTCCTGTTCCTATTTCATATGGCCGTGGCTTCAAAGTTATTGAGTCAAGTTTATGTATTGTATTAGCTACATCTAATAATTCATTCTTTCCCACTTCCCAAAATTCCAGCCGAAAGTCACTCATGAACTTTCTTCCCCAGCTCAGAATATTTTGATTCAAGATGTATCACAGAACAGGAGGATGGAAGGCAATTTTTAATCTCTGCTTTTGCAAATTGACTAGATTTCTACTGAAATTGCGAGTGAAATATGACCACATTGTTTGTTTAATGGAGTTAGTCCATTGTTGTTTGAAGTTGGGAATTTCCTGCTTAGAGGGTCTGTGCTCTAACTCCAGTCCTAATATAAACCTTCCACAGTCCTTGAACTCAGCTTCTGGGTGTGTGCATGTTATGTACCTTGTTACAGCAAAGTACTCAATCTCTCAAGGGTGATATTTCTGATGAGACCCCTCTGTAATCAGTCAGCCAGGACTGAGCTACAGTACAGGTTGCCACTGTCTTTCAGCTGGTGGTTATGATGTTAAAAAGGAAACTACAGGATGAATGTGTTACTGAAAAGTAAAATGATCTTTGCTGGTTAAAGTATTTTAATTTTTTTTTTAATGTTCGGTTATTCCCTAGGTATGCCATTTGGTGACGAGCACTCATTTGAAAAATTAGGAGCTTCTGCACCTGATGGGTCCAGCCAGCAGTCAGTGAGATCAGTGCTGGTTATGAGCGGTGGTGAGGGCTACATTGACTTCAGAATGGGTGAGGATATTTCTTGTTTACTGCTTGTGAATATAAGCTTCATTAAGGGAACTGTACCATGTTTTAGGAGTTTCCTTACATTTTTGACCCATCCATTCTTCTCCTGTATTGCACTGAAACAGAGGAGTTCTCTTTAATTTTCCATTCTATATTCTTTTTCCCTGGCTGAGGAAAGGGAAGTTGCTGAGTGTGAATGCAGGTCTCCATCACATCTCATGACAATAGTATGTGGGACTTACTTCAGTTGACTACCAGGGTGGTGGATCTGAATGAAGAGCCTGCTGCACAAACTGAGTTTCGTATCCATGGCAATGCTACACATGAAAAGAACAGGCTACCAATAGAAGAATATTGATGAACAGCCCAGCAGATGAATTACAGCCTTGCATTCTGTTAGTTCTGAGACTCTCCTATTGAAGTTGTATGTTTCTCTGGCAGCATGTACCTGGTTACAAACTCTCAAGGCAAATATCCAAACCCCATGTGATGTAAAGAGTGCTCGTTGACCTGAATTCTACATCAGGGACTGAGTTTAGAAATAGTTAGAAAAAGACCTCTCAGCTAGGAGTGAAATGAAAGGAACCTTTTGCTTACAAAGTGCAGTGTGAAGTCTGAGGGGGACAGTGGAGAAATCTAAAATACTGAAGAGACTGAAGGTTGACTCTGGAACATTGTTTTAAAGCTGCAACTAATGAAAATCTGACTCCGAACTGATGTTAGGAAAGACACTCTTTGATTCCTACCTTGCATGGCCTTTCAACAAGGGAATGGAGACAAAAGCTGGCATTTTTTCAAGAAGCAATATGATTGGACATTAAAGTTAACTTTAAAAAGTGCAAGGACCATGTGGAACTTGACAGTGAAGATGCTCAAATATGTTTCCTCTTGAGGAATAAACTAGAACTATGCAACACAATTCAGAAATTAGTGTTGTCCTGCTTTAAGATGGAAATGATGAGAATTTTATCACAGAGGCATGTGTGTCTTTGGAATTCTGTTCCCCAGTGTGTGATGAAGGTAGGATCTTTATATACCTTCAAGGCAAAAGTCTATAGATGCTTAACTAATGAGGAATCCATGGTTAATTAGGGATAGGCAGAAATGTGGAGTTGAGGCTTCAATCAGGGTTCATTGCATGGTGGAGGAGACTAGAGAGGCTAAACAGTCTACTATTAATTAGTATGTTTGTAATTATCACTTGATTTTCAAAAATAGACTGAGATACTGTAGATATCTATGGAAAGACGAATTGTTCAGGCTGATCATTTCTTCCTTGTCTATGCTGAGCCTGACCTGCTACTCTGTGTTGTATTGATAGGCAGCACTGCACAAATGTCTCCACTGTTTTCCCATGGACTGATTGTGAATTCCTTCTGTCTGGTTGTAAAGTATCAATTTGGCAGAGCCTTTCAAGAGCATAAGTACCAGCATACACTAATTGGGCCAAATGGCCTGTTTCTATGCTGTGTGTTTTATGTAAACCCCACCACTTTTGTCCAGTGTGATATAGTAAACAGCTCAGGCAATCGAAACTGTGTTCTCGAGTTCTTTTGGTGAGTGGGCTATTGTCTTCCTAGGTGTTCACCATGCTCCTCAGGAGTTTGAGTGACTGCACTTCAGATGGGTTCCTGATTAATATTTATAACAAAAAGCAATGAGAGGTATGCAGCAAGTGTTTCTGATATGGAAAGCACCATCCAGAATGATGGCAATAGATGCAAAATTAATACTTTAAAGTAAGTTGGATTAGTATGTGAAGGAACAAAGCTCACAGTGATTTTGGGAAAGAGCTGGGAGGGTGAGGTGGCACTAATGATTTTTTTTTCAAAGGCAAAATGAGCCAGTAGGCTGGCTTCTGTGTGTTACAGTGCTTTGATATCTTCTGACTATCCTTGTGGATTATAGCAAGAGTTGTTTGAAATTTGATGTTCCCTTCAGGTGATGAGAGTGAAGAAACGGAGGAGCTCAGGGAGACGTTACAGATTCAGCCTTCACTGGCCAAAGCAGAGAGAAGTCACTTAATCGTGTGGCAAGTCATGTTCAACGATGACTGAATGGCACAACTTTATGACAGAATGACTGTGTACATGAAAACCTTGCATGTTGTTTTAATTTGGTTTATTTTTGTTTCAATTTCTTCACCGCATTGTGTTTGAGCAGTTCTTCACCATGGTTCCTCAGTTTGCATGGTGAAGTTAAGAGAGCAGGCAGTAAGTATCTCTGAGCTGTTCTCTGTCCTTGTCCTTTCTACAGGGTCTTCCTACTGTTAAAAGACAGCGCTTGCTGAGCATAGTCACTTCACTTCAATGAACATAGGCTGCCTTAGTAAAACAACAGGTGTTAGTTCTTAAGGGTTATTTTGCTAACACTATTCTAAAGAACTAATTTGTATTTGCAATGATTATAAAGAAAGCTATTTATTTCTGTGTGGGTGTTATCACGGTTACCAAAGGATATTAACCCGGAGTAGCACTCATGTCAAATGATTAATAGAGAGAGAAAGAGAGCCAGTCAATCAGTCAGTCTTGTTTTAGAGCCTTCTGGTGTTTAGAGGAATATCATCCAGTTCAGGTCAGTTTTCTTCCTTGCAATTTATTGTAGAAAACTCTGGACACACTTGACAGGGAAAGTTAACAACCTGTGCTGCACCTCAGAATCATTTTATACACACTACTAAAATGTCTTCTTTTCTCTAACAGAAATGCTTTCATTATATTGACAATTTTGTTGAGAAAGAAACATTTGTCTCTCTAAGCATATTTTAAAAAAAATACAAATTTTATGGTCTGTATTTTTTTTTGTAAGTTGACCTCTTTAGACACTTTATCTTGTATTTTAATTGCTCTGTAATTTGAAAACTGAATGCTCCGGCGTTGAATTGCTCTCTGTTGAAACCCAAGGCTTCATTATGGTGAGCTCAATAGCTCATATTCCAGTGTAGCCATTTCAGTATTTATTACCTATTATTAATGAACCTTTGTGGTTCAGAATGTAACTTTGTACAAGAAAAATATATATATGTATATCAAAGAAGGCTGCTGTTTTCTTGGTTGTGTTTCTTTGGCTCTGAATGAATTTGTGTAATGTGGGACCTGTGTTAAAATGGAGATTTGGATTTGGATTCATATTGGGTTCCTTGACTTGCAATGACTGAATAAATTGGATTTTATTTTTATTCAGTCAGGTTTATGGCAATTATTTCTTACATGTTAACAATCAAGTCGGTGATTTGTTTTACCTTGAGACCAGCATCCTGGCACAAAATCTCCTCCCACAACCATTCAAAAGCAAGTCCTTTGAAATGCTCCTGTTTTGAAATTCAGTGTTGGCATGTATTCCCTCCTTTCCTTGTATTAGTTACAGAATTTGGAATGGATTAGAATATTGTGCATAATTGTTAGGTTCAAACCCAGCTCAGAGTGCTAGAATGAAGGTAATTTTTGTGGCTAATGTAGGTGCAAGGAAGGTGCGTTTGTTTTATTCTGCCCTCAGTCTTCAGCGCTGCCGGGTTGACTCCAGATTTCAACATTGACAGGCAACAGAAATGCAGTGTTGTCATGAATCAGTCAATAGTGCACTCTGCTTCAAGTCAGGAGTATGTCTCTTGGAGAAGTGCAATATAAATTTGAGTCTTAAAACACATTGTCGGGACACAGTTTCAGAATACTTCCAGATTTAAGATAATCTAAGCTGAGAAGGCGTGCCATGATTGATTTTACTGAAGTAGAAAGTTTAATCAGCTTGGTTGGCATGGAGTGCCTACTGGTGTCTGATGTTAACATGCTCACCTCTGAACTGCAAGTTTGAAGCCCAGATCCATGGATTTGAACATTTTTCCATCTCAGTGCAGCGTACTCCTTTTACACTATCAAAATTTCTGTCCTTTAGATGTTAAACTGAGCCTCAAGTGTTAACGGTCCAATAGCACAATTGAAAGAAGACCAAGAAATTCTCCTGACGCCAACATCATCAAAAACAGGCTGACTGGGCAATTGTCTCATTGCAGGTTGGGTTTTTGCATTCTGTTTGGGGGCGGACAGGAAAGTTGAGACAATAGCCAAATCATCTACTGAATCTCAGAATTGGCTGAGAATGGTTTACCCCTAATCTAAATCCCACATTTCTGCTGTTCGCAAAATGGCTGCTGCTTTTACTCATAAAATTAACTTCAGAACACTGAGATGTTCTACATAATAACAAATTCATTTGTTCTTCCTTTTTATATATTTCCTTGCTTTCAAAGATTAAGGTTTTCCACAAGTAATTATTGCTGTCTAATTAATACAAAAACAAAATACAGAATAGGTCATTTACAGTTGGATGAAATAATGAAGCCCTGAAAACTAGCTCTGTTTCATTGCAATTTGTCCTTTTCGTGCTAAGTAATAGCTGTATTAGCCAATGATGCTGGAATCTGAATAAGTCTAAACATTCTCTTTGCAGAGTATCATCAGAATATCTTCAGATATCCTGTACTCTGATATATCTATGATTCCAAATGAAAGAAGGGTGCTAAGGTGTGTTTATTATAACATTGTCAATTTTATCATTTCAAAACGAGCCCACTTGGAGAGTTGCACTTTATTTTTAATATAATGCACATCAAATGCATCCAATAGAAAAGATTTCAGTGTACATAGTAACAGAATCAAACACTCCCAGGGATAGGTACAGCAGAGAGTTAGTCAATGTGCACATGTTTAACCTCCCTAATGCTTTTCTGGAAAATATTGCTGATTAACCATTAATCTGAGTTGCAGTGTTAATGTCTGACCACAATGTGGTGGTGTTCTACAAGGAATGTGAGGTATCTGTTGCCCTCCATCCACTGAGTTTGTATCATTTGAGGTTCCTGTATCACATTACAGAGGAATCTCAATTATCCGAATGAAGTGGGCGGGCAGTATTTTATTTGGATAATTGATTATTCGGTTAACTGATTAAATACCTCTCCTCCTGTGGCTCAGAGTTTTCTAAAGTTTCCTTTTTCCTCTCTCTGTCTGCCATGCTCCCTGTTTCTGTCTCAGGGTTTGTTTCTGAGCAGACACACGGTTGTGTGTAAAAGACCTGCAGCATTGCTGAAGCCTCTTCCTGCCACTGCTTCGCTTCAATGGGATTGACAGAGTGAGCACTTGCTATGCCTGCTCCCCGTTCAGGAGACTAGGCAGTAGCACACTTCGCAACACCACTCCCGTCCCGCCCCTGCCCCTGCCCTCACCCCACCCCACGCAACACCCCCCTGCCCCGCAATGGATATGGCAGCCAGACCGGACACCAACAGCAAGACTGCTGCTGCCTTCGGTGGGTGAGTCTCAAAATAGCGTGCGTGCGCACACATCGTTTTGGTAAATTCCCACTCTGCCCTGTACAGGACAATGTTGGAGAGATTATCTGGGGAAGTGGGGGGAGGGTTTAGGGTATACCCCTGTGTAGAACTCTAGGGAAAGTATGGGGGGAGAGAGCAGGCAAGAGGTCAGTCATTTGGAAATGGTGCCAGGGTTCCCATCAATGTCCAGGACTGTTCTCTGCGGCATTTCAGTAAGCCATATTCACTTTTAATCATTGTAAACAAAAGACGCGTTCAGTGTTCCTAACACCTCTTTGATGTAATGTTTCTATTAGGCTCTTGAGATCTTCTTTGGATAATCCAAAATTTGGAAATTTTCGTATTAGGATAATCAAAGTTCCTCTGTAATAAGAGGGATGGTTCATAACACCTGTACTGAAAGAGCAGCCTCAAAGGTTTAGTTTGTTCTTGGATCGAAGGAATTCCTGGAAACAAGGAATTGAGGGATCTTCATCCTAACCATAAACATTCCACATTTAATGCAGCAACACCTGTTATCCACAGATGATGTATATTAGAATGAGATGTTAAATCAAGACTGTTTTACTGCTCAGGTTGGTGTTAAAGGTTCTGTATCACTGTTCAAAGGTCAGTGGGGAGAGCTCTGTTCGACTAACTAACTATCCTCCCTCAACTAACATTACAAGAAAGCAGATTGACTGCTCTTTCTCTTCTTTGCTGTTTGTGGGATCTTACTTTGTATCAATTCACTGCCTTCAAATCATTCAAACTTTTTTGTTTGCTCCACCACTCAATTAAATCATGGTTGGTCCGTACCTTAAGTCAATTTACTTGCCCTTGCTACATGTCCTTTGCTTTTGGTGAAGGATTCCAATCAATCTGCCTTGAAAGCACCCACAGACATTTGGGAGATTCAGATTTCCACAGTTCAAACTGAGAAAGGTGCAAAAAGGCTGCAAAGAGATATCGGTAAGGTGAGTGAAAGGGCAACAGTATGGTAGATGGAGTGTAAAGTGGAAAATATGAGTTTACTTTGGCTCTGAGGATAGAAAAGCAGGATTTATTAAAGATGCATGGAACTTATAAATGTTGACGTTCAGAAAGTGTGTGTACTAGCACAAGGAACATAAATTTAGCTTGCAGGTGCAGTAAGCAATTAGGAATGCAATTGCTTGAGTTTTATTCCAAAGGAACAGGAGCAAAAGAATAAAGGAGTCTTGCTAGAATGATATGGGGCTTTAGCGAGACAACTGGAAAATTGGCCTCCATATATAATGAAATATTAACTTAAAGAGCAGTATATTGAAGATCCACTAGACTTGTCCCTAGGTTGAGAAGATTGACCAAATATAGAAAGGTCTGTACAGTATTCCCCAAGCGAGTTTTTGAGAAGATTTGTAGCTCAGGTTGAGGTTCTGGATGTAGGTTTGTTCGCTGAGCTGGAAGGTTCATTTTCAGATGTTTCGTCATCATACTAGGTAACATCCTCAGTGAGCCTCCAGAAGAAGCACTGCTAATGATTCCTGCTTTCTTTTTATACGTTTGGGTGTCTTTGGGTTGGTGATATCATTTTCTGTGGTGGTCATTTCCTGTGGTGATGTCATTTCTTGTTCTTTTTCTCAGGGGGTGATAAATAGGGTCCAAGTCAATGTGCTTGCTGATGGAGTTACGGTTGGAATGCCGTGCTTCTAGGACTTCTCATCCATGCCTCGGTTTGGCTTGTCCTCGGATGGATGTGTTGTCCCAGTCGAAGTGGTGTCTTTCCCATCTGTATGTAAAGATACTAGTGAGAGAGAGTCACGTCGTTTTGTGGCTAGTTGATGTTCATGTATCCTGACCAAATAACATGACCCTCTCTCACTAGTATTCTTTACATACAGTCTAAAAGTTTATTTGGCTATTCTTTAGAATCCTTTGTCTCAAAGAATTGTAGAGTGTCCATCATTTAACATATTTAACACTGATTTGGGCAGATGTTTAGGTCTCTTGTGGAAACAATGACTAATGGGGTGTGGATCTGAATTGTAAGATCATTCATGCTTTGTTGAAAGGTGGAGCAGGTGTGATGGGCTGAATGGTCCTAAGCTGCTCATATTTCTGATCATTGTATCATAAAACCAATGCTGTGCTTCTACTTGCTGCTGCCATCTCCTGATAAAGATTGAATTAGTTGGGATCAGAAGGTTACGACTCAAGCATCTAACTATTGTTACAGCAAGTTAAAAGAAATGTGGGTCTTGCTGCAAAAGGACAATTTGTTGAATCATTTGGTCCTAGGAAATGTTTTCATGAGTGTAAGAATACAAATTTGAGGGGAAACACCAGTGTTTATACTGCACGAGAGAGTAGCAATGATTGGTTGACAGTTGGAGTCTGATCGAGGCATTGCCATAGAGAATGCACCTGTCAGGTTTAAAATTTTAAACCAGGGAATAGTTTGAGTTGAAGCATAGAGAGTGTGTGTACATGTACTTTCTGTCTGCAAACAATAGGACCCTGTGTATTAATGTTTCTACCTTCCAGCATATGCAAGTATGCCACATTGACTGTCCACATTGCGTGTTTAATTTCAGAATCCCATCTCACATCAGACTCTGTGGTCCAGATTTTCTGACAGCCAGACTGTTGTTTCATAGTAGACTGGACATTGCTCACTGGAAACCTGCAGAATCCCCAGTGTAGCAAACCCCAGGAAATTCAAGACCCTAATGGGCAATTCCTATGCATTTGGAAGACTTTGGAACCCTCTGATTTAAATAGAAACTTTCAATGAAGTTAAGTAAGTAGTTATATAGGAAACATTAGACAATTAAATACATAGTCTAACTTATGAGTAATAATTCAGCTGACCCCAGGATTAGATTAGATTCCCTACAGTAGGGAAACAGACTCTTCCGCCCAACAAGTCCACACTGACCCTCCTAAGAGTAACCCACCCAGACCCATTCTCAACTCTATATTTCACCCCTGACTAATGCACCATACATTTTGGCCAATTTAGCATGGCCAATTCACCTGACCTGCACATCTTTGGACTGTGGGAGGAAACCGGAATGCCTGGAGGAAACCTACGCAGACACGGGGATAATGTGTAAACTCCACACACATTCATTTGAGGCTGGAATCGAACCAGGGTCCCTAGTGCTGTGAGGCAGCAGTGCTAGCCATTGAGCCACCATGCTGCCCCTGAACTACATCTCCCCCAGACCCTAATCTGACACCCTACAGAACCCAAAACCTTCATCCCACAACACCCTTGTGGGCGGCATAGTGATTAGTACTGTGAGCACTGCTGCCTCACAGCGCCAGAGACCCGGGTTCCATTCCCACCTCAGGTGACTTATTGACTGTGTGGAATTTGCACATTCTCCTCGTGTCTGCGTGGGTTTCCTCCAGGTGCTCCGGTTTCCTCCCACAGTCACAAAGATGTGCAGATTAGTTGAATTGGCCATGCTAAATTGCCCGTAGTGTTAGGTGAAGGGGTAAATGTATGGGTGAGTTGCACTTCGGCGGGTCGGTGTGGACTTGTTGGGCCGAAGGGCCTGTTTCCACACTGTAGGTCATCTAATCTAATCCTTCCCCTACTCTGAATGCAGTCTTCACTTCCACTGCTCTGGACCCAGACCCCAGAACTGATCACCCTTCTTCCAGAGTGTACATCTTTCATCACATCTCAAATGAATGCGTTTTTCTGTCAACATTAGTACCCATACTCTGCAAGCCAGCACATGACCTGAACTACGTATAACAGCCTCACCCAGTTTTCAGCCACTCTCTGGAGGTTCCAGATCAACTGCTTTTCTCAATTCTCATGCCAAATATTCCCCACTTGTTCTGATTAGGCTGTGAAAAAAAATCATTCTTGAATTCGTTCCTTAAATTTAATATCTGTTCTCACATACATTGGAACAAATTTTAAAAATAGTTGGCAATCCATTATATAAAGCTGAATGTGGATAAATGTGAGATTATCCATTTTAGTCACAATAATAGAAAGGCGACGTATTATCTAACTGGAGAGAAACTTCAGAGTGCTTTGGTGCAGAAAGGGTCTGGGTGCCCTGGTGCATGAATTGTAGAAAATGTTTACGACAGGTCATTTAGTAGAAAAAGGGATTTTGGTATTAAATTCTAAGAAATAGAGTATAAACATTGGGAACTGTTGCTTTAGCTATACAAGGCATTAGTGAGACCAACCCTGGAGTATTGCATACAGTTCCCATATTTAAGGAAGGGTGCCATTGCATTGGAGGCAGTTAGATTGATTCCAGAGATGAGGGGTCTGTCTTATGAAGAGAGAGTGAGCAGCTTTAGGTCTTTAAGTCATAGTTTTAGGTCAAGGGGTAATAGATTTTAAAAGATTAGGATGAATTACTTCCCTCAAAGAGTTGTAAATCTGTATAATTCACTACCCCAGAGTGAGGTGGATGCCAAGACATTGAGTAAATTTAAGTCGAATATAGATAGAATTTTAATTAGAATGGGATGAAGGATTACAGAAGGGCAGGAAATGGAATTGACGCCAAAATAAGATTTTTTTTTAAAAGGCCATAAGATTAGACGTGGGTCCTTCGGGTGGGGGGCATAACTCCTAAAGTACTTTGCAGTCAATGAAGTATTGTACTTAAAAGTATTTTGTGATGTTAGTTCAGGGAAACAAATTGCACAGGACACTCATAATCATGGGAACTTCACATCTACTTGGGAAGTCAGACAGGTCTCTGTTTAACATCAGACCTGAAAAGTGGCACCTCAAACAGAACAGACCTGTGTATTAATGTTTCTACCATCCAGCATTGTGTATCTCTGTACTTGTAAGCAAAGGATTGTAGGGTAAGGTCTTTTTTTTTCCCTTCTTCATTCATGACATGTGGACATCCATTTTTTATATTTATTGCTGATCCCTGAGAAGGTGGTCTTGATCTGCAGTCCTTGGGGTGTAGATATGCTGTTAGGAAGAGAGTTCCAGGATTTTAACCCAATAACAGTGAGACAGCAACACTATAATTCAAATCAGGATGGTGAGCGGCCTAGAGGGAATCTTGCAGATGGTGTTGTTCCCATGTCATTACCCTTCTAGATGGAAGTAGGTGTGGGTTTGGAAAATGGTGTCTAAGGAACCTAAATGCGTTTTAGCAGTGCATCTCATTTGGCATACATGCTATAACTATGCCCCAGTGGTGAAGTAAGTGACTGTTGAAGGTGATGGATGGCGTTCCAAATAAATGGGCTCTTAGTTCTAAATGATGTTGTGTTTCTTGTGTTGTTAGAGTTGCAGTTATCCAGGTGAGTGGGGAATGTTCCATCACATTCCTAATTGTGCCTTGTAAATGATGGACAGGTTTTGGGGATGAAGGGCTCCTGCCCAAAACATTGATTTTCCTGCTCCTCGGATGCTGCCTGACCTGCTGTGCTTTTCCAGCATCACTCTAACCTTGACTCTGATCTCCAGCATCTGCAGTCTCACTTTCGCCTAGGTTCTGTGGAGTCAGGAGGTGTGTTATTTGCCACAGTATAGCCGCTGTGTTTATGTAGCCAGTTAAGTTTCTAATCAGCAGTAATCCCCCTAGAATGTTAATAGTGGGGGATTCAGTGATGGTAACACCATTGACAAAATGTTCTCATGCTAATGGAATTCCTTTTAATGTCTGAATCTTCCAAGTCAAAGTTATTGCCTGAGCAGAGCAGCTGTTTCCTGCATCGTTTTCAAACTATTAAAAGAGATGGTAAGTACATCTCCTCTAATGCTGTTATAAACTTCTGTTTAACATTCTAGCCCAGTTGCAAAGTTCTCTTTTCTTGTTAGAACTGCAGTTCTTCTCAAATAGTAATAGTCATACAGCATGGAAACAGACCCTTTGGTTTGACCAATCCACACTGGCAATGTTCCCAAATTAAACCGGTCCCATCTGCTCCACATTATTCCTATTCATGTTTTTATACAATGTCTTTTAAATATTGTAACTGTAGCCATCCCCACCATTTTCTCTGGCAGTATATTCCACTCACGAACTATCCTGTGTAAAACAGAAAGCCCTGACAAATATGCCCCCTAGTTTTGAAAACACCCAGCCGAGGGAAAAGACCAGGTTATAGTCCAACAGGTTAATTTGGAAGCACGAGCCTTCACAGCGCTGCTCCCTCATCAGGTGGCTGTGTCTGAAAGCTATTGCTTCCAAATAAACCTGTTGAACAATAACCTGGTGTTGTGTGATTTTTAACTATGCCCCTCATGATTTTGTAGTCCTGAAAGTCACCACCAGATAGCAGCATAGCACCATAATGGAGGTAGTCTCCAGTTGAGGGTGTACTGTACATTGACAAAGAAAACTATCAAGTGATACTTCGAGCCAACTTTTCAAGTAGCATTCCTGCAATCTTCTCATTTCTATCTGTCACAACCTCCCAATCCTGCACACTGCGACAATAACATTTTGCACTCAATTAATATGTTAATCTGGTGAAACACGTCCAGGTGCTTCACAGGAAAATGCAATCGACAGTGTTTAGTATTGAGTCATGGGGAGATATGTGGACCAGTGACCACAAGCTTGATCAGAGAAGTAGGTTTTCGGAAGAGTCTTTCAATGGAGAGGTTCAGGAAGGGAATTCCAGAGTTTAGGGACCAGGCAGCTGAACCCACAGCTGGCAATGATGAAACGGTGAAAATATAAAGCATTGTACAACCAGAGATGCCTGAAAAAGGAAGAGGCAAGGTCACAGAGTAGTGTAAAACAAAACTGAAACTTAATTAAATCATTATCAGGTGAATAAAGGTCAGCAAACCTGGGCAATGGGTGAGTGGGAATCAGTACAAATTTAGAGATAGACAGCAGAGAAATTGATGAGTACATCAATTACAGCTCCTCGCTGTAATTAATGAACAGCAATTGGTGTTTAACTACAAAACAGGTAACAATTAAACCAGCTGCTGTCCCTTCCTCAGGTTCTGTCCAGAAGGCAGTTCATGGAATCCCTACAGTGTGGAAACAGGCCATTTCGCCCAACAAGTGCACACCAACTCTCGGAAGAGTTTCCCATCCAGAACCATTCTCCTACCTTATTACTTGATATTTCCCCTGACTAATGTGCCTAGTCTATACATCCCTGAACTGTATGAGCAATTTAGCATGGTCAGTTCATCTAATTCATCTGTGCATCTTTGTACTGTAGGAGAAAACTGGAGCACCTGTAGGAAACCCACACAGACACTGGGAGAATGTCCAGTTCCTGGATATTGTGGGCTTAAACAGGAACCCCAGCTCATTTTGCTTCACCCCTTATCCGTACATCTGTTATTGCTAAACTTGGCTATTCCAGCATTCACTTGGCTGGCATTTCATTTTCCACTCCAGTGTAAAACTTCAGCTTATCCAAAAATCTGCTTCCTGTGTCCCAACACACCTTGTTCCATTTGCCCTGTGCTCACTGACCTACATTGGCACTAAGTCCAACAATCCTTCAGTTATAAAACTGTCAAGCTTTGTTTTTGAAATCTGTCCAAGGTTTAGCCCCTCTCTATCTCCATAATCTCCTCTCTCTTTACAACGTGCTGAGATTCTGCACGAAATTCATCCTGATCCCATACGCATCAACAATTTTATTTGCTCCAGCATTGATGCCAATTCCTTAGTCACTTAGATCCCAAGCTCTGGAATTCTCCTAAAAGGCTTCTTTTAAAACAAATCATCTCTGACTCAGGTTTTGATCACCAGTCCCAATATCTCCTTGTAAGGCTCAATGTCAGATTCTTTCTGACACTTCTGTGAAACCCTATGAAGTTTTTAGTTCATTCGTGGTTTTTAAATAAATGTGAATTATTACAAACGTATTGCTGTTATGTCTTGCCAAAAGACTGAGATTTTTAATGGGAAAATTCGCAAAAACAGCTGGAAATCTCTCACATGTCACCAAAGTTGAGAATTGCCATACTCAAGTATCACTCTTAGCCACTAGCAGGAAACAAATACATTTCAAGGTCATAGTTACAGTCAGTGCCACATCAGAAAAGAAAAATAAACTTGAAAGGTAAAGTTTATGTGCCAGTAATCTTGCACATAATCTTAAACAACCACAGCAATCCCAAGATAAATGCAGAGCAAGCTAGTGAATTTTAACCAGGGTTACAAGCCTATTGGAAAAGTGTCAGTGCCATGGGACTAAATGAATATTTCTTTCAAAGAGCCTGTACTAGCACAATGGGCCAAATGGCAACCTTCCACCTGCCTCTCAGAGACATTATGCAGAGCCAATGGCTTATTCCTTTCACTATCTGCCTGCTGTGTGTGGAGACAGTGACATTGGAATGTCACTCCATTAACAATCCAGAACCAAACCAAAAGGCTAATGTCCTGGGAACATGGTTCAAATCCCACTGGAACAGGTGATGAAATTTGAATTCCACGTAATTATTCTAAAATGGAATAAAGAGTTGGCCTAATGATGACTGTGCAACCATTGTCAGTTGTCATAAAAAAAACAGCCATGGCAGATGGTGGAATTTGAATACAATAAAAAATCTGGATTTAAGAGTTTATTGATGACCCCAAATCTGCCTCAACCTCTCCACCCCTCTCACCCTTGGAACGTGCAGCCCTCCACTCCCTCCATTCCAACCCCAACCTCACTATCAAACCGGCAGACAAGGGAGGCACGGTAGTAGTTTGGCACACTGACCTTTACACCACTGAGGCTAAAGGCCAGCTTGTGGACACCTCCTCCTACTGCCCCCTTGACCATGACTCCACCTCCCACCACCAAACCACCATCTCCCAGACCATCCATAACCTCATCACCATAGGGGATCTTCGAGTAAAAAGTGAGGTCTGCAGATGCTGGAGATCAGAGCTGAAAATGTGTTGCTGGTTAAAGCGCAGTAGGTCAGGCAGCATCCAAGGAACAGGAAATTCGACGTTTCGGGCACAAGCCCCTCATCAGGACGCCTCCTATTTCCCCCTTGACGACGCCTACTCCAATTGCCCCTTTGACCATGACCCCACCTCCGACCACCAAACCATCATCTCCCAGACCATCCATAACCTCATCACCTCAGGGGATCTCCCATTGGGCGGCACGGTGGCACAGTGGTTAGCACTGCTGCCCCACAGCGCCTGTAGACCCGGGTTCAATTCCCGACTCAGGCGACTGACTGTGTGGAGTTTGCACGTTCTCCCCGTGTCTGCGTGGGTTTCCTCCGGGTGCTCCGGTTTCCTCCCACAGTCCAAAGATGTGCAGGTCAGGTGAATTGGTCAAGCTAAATTGTCCGTAGTGTTAGGTAAGGGGTAAATGTAGGGGTATGGGTGGGTTGCGCTTCGGCGGGTCGGTGTGGACTTGTTGGGCCGAAGGGCCTGTTTCCACACTGTAAGTCTAAGTCTAAATCCACCGCCTCCAACGTCATAGTCCCACAACCCCGCACCGCCCGTTTCTACCTCCTGCCCAAAATTCACAAACCTAACTGCCCTGGCCGACCCATTGTCTCAGCCTGCACCTGCCCCACCGAACTCATCTCCGCGTACCTCGACACGGTCCTGTCCCCCTTAGTCCAAGAACTCCCCAGCTACGTTGAGGACACCACCCACGCCCTCCACCACCTCCATGATTTTCGCTTCCCCGGTCCCCAACACCTTATCTTCACGATGGACATCCAGTCCCTGTACACCTCCATCCCCCATCACGAAGGACTCAAAGCCCTCCGCTTCTTCCTTTCCCGCAGCACCAACCAGTACCCTTCCACTGACACCCTCCTTCGACTGACTGAACTAGTCCTCACTCTGAACAACTTTTCTTTCTAATCCTCCCACTTCCTCCAAACTAAAGGAGTTGCCATGGGCACCCGCATGGGCCCCAGCTATGCCTGTCTCTTCGTAGAATATGTGGAACAGTCCATCTTCCGTAACCACACTGGCACCACCCCCCACCTTTTCCTCCACTACATCGATGACTGTATCGGCGCTGTCTCGTGCTCCATCGAGGAGATTGAACAGTTCAACAACTTTACCAACACCTTCCACCCCGACCTCAAAATCACCTGGACTGTCTCAGACTCCTCCCTCCCCTTCCTAGACCTTTCCATTTCTATCTCGGGCGACCGAATCAACACAGACATCTACTATAAACCGACTGACTCCCACAGCTACCTGGACTACACCTCTTCCCACCCTGCCCCCTGTAAAAACTCCATCCCATATTCCCAATTCCTTCGTCTCCGCCGCATCTGCTCCCAGGAGGACCAGTTCCAATACCGTACGGCCCAGATGGCCTCCTGCAGATTCCCCCCAGACGTGATTGATGATGCCCTCCACCGCATCTCCTCCACTTCCTGCTCCTCTGCCCTTGAGCCCCGCCCCTCCAACCGCTACCAGGACAGAACCCCACTGGTTCTCACCTACCACCCCACCATCCTCCGTATACAGCGTATCATCCAACGTCATTTCCGCCACCTCCAAACGGACCCCACCACCAGGGATAAATTTCCCTCCCCTCCCCTATCAGCGTTCCGCAAAGACCACCCTTCGTGACCCCCTTGTCAGGTCCACACCCCCCACCAACCCAACCTCCACTCCCGGCACCTTCCCCTGCAACCGCAGGAAATGCAAAACTTGCGCCCACACCTCCTCCCTTACCTCTCTCCAAGGCCCCAAGGGATCCTTCCATATCCGCCACAAATTCACCTGCACCTCCACACACATCATCTATTGCATCCGCTGCACCCGATGTGGCCTCGTCTATATTGGGGGGATGGGCCGCCTACTTGCGGAACGCTTCAGGGAACACCTCTGGGACGCCCGGACCAACCAACCCAACCACCCCGTGGCTCAACACTTTAACTCTCCCTCCCACTCCACCGAAGACATGCAGGTCCTTGGACTCCTCCATCGCCAGAACATAACAACACGACAGTTGGAGGAAGAGCGCCTCATCTTCCGCCTGGGAACCCTCCAACCACAAGGGATGAACTCAGATTTCTCCAGTTTCCTCATTTCCCCTCTTTCCCCCCCCCCCCACCTTGTCTCAGTCGATTCCCTCGAACTCAGCACCGCCCTCCTAACCTGCAATTTTCTTCCTGACCTCTCCACCCCCACCCCCTCCGCCCTATCACCCTCACCTTGACCTCCTTCCACCTTGACCTCCTTCCACCTATCACGTCTCCATTGCTCCTCCCTACCTTTTATCTTAGCCTGCTGGACACACTTTCCTCATTCCTGATGAAGGGCTTGTACCCGAAACGTCGAATTTCCTGTACCTTGGATGCTGCCTGACCTGCTGCGCTTTAACCAGCAACACATTTTCACCTCAGGGGATCTCCCATCCACCGCCTCATAGTCCCACAACCCCGCAACGCCCGTTTCTACCTCCTGCCCAAAATCCACAAACCTGACTGCCCCGGCTGATCCATTGTCTCAGCCTGCACCTGCCCCACTGAACTCATCTCCGCGTACCTCGACATGGTCCTGTCCCCCTTAGTCCAGGAACTCCCCACCTACGTTCAGGACACCACCCATGCCCTCCACCTCCTCCATGATTTTCGCTTCTCCGGTGCCCAGCGCCTTATCTTCACCATGGACGTCTAGTCCCTGTACACCTCCATCCCCCATCACGAAGGACTCAAAGCCCTCCCGCTTCTTCCTTTCCCGCCGAACCAACCAGTACCCTTCCACTGACACCCTCCTCCGACTGACTGAACTGGTCCTCACTTTGAACAACAACTCTTTCCAATCCTCCCACTTCCTCCAAACCAAAGGAGTAGCCATGGGCCCCAGCTATACCTGCCTCTTCGTAGGATATGTGGAACAGTCCATCTTCCGCAACTACACTGGCACCACCCCCCACCTTTTCCTCCACTACATCGATGACTGTATCGGCACTGTCTCGTGCTCCATCGAGGAGATTGAACAGTTCAACAACTTTACCAACACCTTCCATCCCGAACTCAAATTTACCTGGACTGTCTCAGACTCCTCCCTCCCCTTCCTAGACCTTTCCATTTCTATCTCGGGCGACCGAATCAACACGGACATTTGCTATAAACTGACCAACTCCCACAGCTACCTAGACTACACCTCCTCCCACCCTGCCCCCTGTAAAAACGCCATCCCATATTCCCAATTCTTTCGTCTCCGCCGCATCTGCTCCCAGGAGGACCAGTTCCAATATCGAGTAAAAAATGAGGTCTGCAGATGCTGGAGATCACAGCTGCAAATGTGTTGCTGGTCAAAGCACAGCAGGCCAGGCAGCATCTCTGGAATAGAGAATTCAACGTTTCGAGCATAAGCCCTTCATCAGGAATAATGATGAAGGGCTTATGCTCGAAACGTCGAATTCTCTATTCCTGAGATGCTGCCTGGCCTGCTGTGCTTTGACCAGCAACACATTTGCAGCAGTTCCAATATCGAACAACCCAGATGGCCTCCATCTTCAAAGACCGCAATTTCCCCGCATCTCTCCACCACATCTCCTCCGCCCTCGAGCCCCGTCCCTCCAATCGCCACCAGGACAGAACCCCACTGGTCCTCACCTACCACCCCACCAACCTCCATATGCATCAAATCATCCGTCGTCATTTCCGCCACCTCCAAACGGACCCCACCACCAGGGATATATTTGCCTCCCCTCCCCTATCAGCGTTCCGAAAAGACCACTCCCTCTGTGACTCTCTCATCACATCCACCCCCCCCACCAACCCAACCTCCACTCCCAGCACTGCAGGAAATGCAAAACTTGCAGCCACACCTCCTCCCCCTCCACCCACCACTTCCCTCCAAGGCCCAAAGGGATCCTTCCATATCCGCCACAAATCCACCTGCACCTCCACACACATCATTTACTGCATCCGCTGCACCCGATGTGGCCTCCTCTATATTGGGGAGACAGGCCGCCTACTTGTGGAACGTTTCAGAGAACACCTCTGGGACACCCGGACCAACCAACCCAACCACCCCGTGGCTCAACACTTCAACTCCCCCTCCCACTCCACCAAGAACATGCAGGTCCTTGGACTCCTCCATCGCCAGACCATAGCAACATGACAGTGGGAGGAAGAGCGCCTCATCTTCCGCCTAGGAACCCTCCAACCACAAGGGATGAACTCAGATTTCTCCAGTTTCCTCATTTCCTCTCCCCCCACTTTGTCTCAGTCCCAACCCTCGAACTCAGCACCGCTTTCCTAACTTGCAATCCTCTTCCTGACCTCTCTGTCCCCATCCCCACTCCAGCCTATCACCCTCACCTTAACTTCCTTCCACCTATCGCATTTCCAACGCCCGTCCCCCAAGTCCCTCCTCCCTACCTTTTATCTTAGCCTGCTTGGCACACTCCTGCTTGGTTCCCCAACAGGTAACCCTGGATGAATCAGAACACACAGAACCTGCTAAAAACCAGGCGTGAGGCCTTCAGATCAGGAGACCCTCTCAAATATAAGTAATCCAAGTATGACCTTCACAGAGCCATTAAGACAGCCAAGGTCCAATACCGATCCAAACTAGAGATCCAGGCACCCAGGGACTATGGCAAGGACTGAATGACATCATAGATTCTAAAAATAGACAGTGCAAGACATCAGACAATGAAATATCCTTCCCAGATCGTCTCAACGCCTTCTATGCTCAGTGGAGAGGTAACACCTATTTCGAAAAGTCCTGAAGAACCTATCCCAACAGTCACTGCATCAGAGGTCAGATCAGTTTCCTTTTATGTGAATCCAAGGAAAGTGATGGGACCAGACTGAATACAAGACCATGCACTCAGAGCATGCTCAGATCAACTGGCGGAAGTCTTCTCAGACATCTTCAACTCTCCCTGCAGCAGGCCACTGTCCCTGCCTGTTCCAAGAGGCCAACATCATGCCTGTGCCTAAGAAGGCTGATGCAGCATGTCTCAATGACTCCCGCCCAGTGGCCCTAACTTTGGTGGTCATGACGTGCTTTGAAAGGCTGGTAATGGCATTAATTCCAGCCAAACCACTACTCTTGACCCAGTCCAGTTTGCCTATCGGACCAACAGATCCACATCAGATGTCATATCACTTGCCCTTCACTCCTCCCTAGAACATCTTGACACCAAGAACAGCTACATAAGAAACCTACTCATTGACTACAGTTCAGCCTTCAACATTATTATCCCCTTGAGACTGATCACTAAACTCAGACTAAGCCCCACTCTCTGCAACTGGATCCTCAGTTTCCTCACCCACAGGCCTCAATCAATGAAGATTG
The DNA here is from genome assembly GCF_020745735.1 of Hemiscyllium ocellatum. NCBI lineage: Eukaryota > Metazoa > Chordata > Chondrichthyes > Orectolobiformes > Hemiscylliidae > Hemiscyllium > Hemiscyllium ocellatum. Next base: position 2,395,585 of record NC_083425.1, on the reverse strand, counting down.
GAGACAATATTTCTTTCTCACTAATGTTCAACACTGGAGCCCCCCAAGGGGTGCGTACTCAGCCCCCTACTGTACTCACTGTATACCCATGACTGCGTTGCCAAATACCCGACTAATGCCATTTACAAGTTCACTTATGACATCACCATAGTCAATCGAGTCTGAGATGGCGACGAAACAGATTACAGACGGGAGGTGGAAGTCCTGGAAAAATGGTGCACTGAGAACAACCGAGCTCTCAATGCTGGCAAAACCAAGGAATTCATTGTTGACTTTCGGTGGGATATTACTCATGTTTCTCCCCCCACCCCCCCTCACCACCTACCCACACACACACATTAACAGCTCAGAGGTGGAATGAGTGGAGAGTATCAAGCTCCTGGGGAGTGGTCTTGGACTCTTCATGTGGACACACTGGTTACAAAGGCCCAACAACGTCTCTCCTTCCTCAGGCAGCTGAGGAAATTTGGCATGATGGTGAATAGCCTTAGCAACTTTTATAGGTGCGCCATCAAGAGCATTCTGTTTGGGTGTATCACTACCTGGTATGGTAACTGTACCATTCAAGATCGGAGACAGTTACAGAGAGCGGTGAACTCGGCCCGGACAATCACAAAGGCCAACCTCCCATCGATAGAATCCATCTCCCAGGCCCGCTGTCAAGGAAAGGCCGCCAGCATTCTCAAAGATCCATCCCACCCTGGCAATGTTTTTCTACAACCTCTACCATCGGGACGAAAGTACAGAAGCTGGAACACACGCACCGGCCGGTTTCACAACAGTTTCTACCTGACTGTTAGAATACTGAATGGACTCACAAACTTTTTAACATTCACCTGTCCCTGTGTTTTTGTTTTTGCTGCTGTTTACCTATTATTTACTATCTATGCTATTTAACTCTGTAATCTGCCTGTATTGCTCACAAGACAAAGCTTTACACTGTACCTCGGTACACGTGACAATAGATTCAATTAAATTCAATTCAATGTAGTTGATTCCTATCTGCCCTCTGGGTAATTAAGGATTGTCCAAGATGGCAGTAGAGTCAGGCTCCTGTGCCAGTGTTGTCCACTCCAATTGCTTCTCTCTTTCTTATTTTCCCCCCCTTTTTTTTAAACTTACCTCGTCCTGAGCTTGGATGGTGTCAGGGAGCAGATCTCGAGCGGTCTCGATCCAGACCCAGGGCAGAGGAGAGTGAGCCCTGACTTGCTTTTCTGGAGTAAACACAGGACCTGGGATTGGCAGCTGCTACATCAGCAGAGGCGAGGTAGGCCCAGCAGCTGTCCCTGACGTCCCTTGTCAGCCATGGTTACCTCATCCTTCCCTCAGTATGTTTCTTCTTCCTTTGGATGAATCTGTTGTGCTTCCTGAATTAACCCTAGAAGCTCCTGCCATTGCTGCTTCACCATCCTTCCCGCTGAGCTCCCCTTCCCAATCAGCTCTGGCCAGCTCCTCCCTTATGTCTTTGTAGTTACCTTTAATCTATAGTAATACCTCTGATTCCAGTTTCTCCCCTCTAAAGCTGCAGGGTGAATTCTATATTACTGATCCCCAGGGATTCCTTCACTCTAAGCTCCCTAATCATGTCTGCCTCATTACACATCACCAAATCCAGAGCTGCCTGTTCTCTAGTGGGCTCTAACACAAGCTGCTCCAAAAGAAATCTCATAGATATTCTACAAATGTTGGGATCTGCTACCAAACTTATTTTCCCATTTATCTGCATATTGAAGTCCCCCATCTTTATTGTAATTGTGCCTTTCTTACACGCCTTTTCCATCTCCGGATTTATTTTCTGTCTCGCATCCTGACGACTGCTTGGAGGCCCGTGCATAACTCCCATCAGGCTCTCTTTTTCCCTTTGTGATTATCCAACTCTCCCCACACAGATGCCCTACATTCTGACTCGATGTCACTTCTGGCTATTGATTTAATTTCATTTCTTACCAACAAGGCAACTCTGCCCATCTGTCTGTCCTTTCCATAGGTTTTTCAGCTCTGAACCCTAATCTACTATCCACAACATTGTACCCATCCATTCCAATCTGTGCTCCAAGCTCACCTTCTTTATACATTGTGTGTATTTAAATACAATACCCTCAGTCCTGCATTGACTGCCCCCTGCATTGACTGAAGAGTCTATCCAAATAGTCCATGCCAACCAGATATGAGAGCATATCCTTAGGGTAAAGGGAAGACCTTTTAGAACAGAGATAAGAAGAAACTTCTTCAGCCAGAGAGTGGGGAATCTATGGAATTCATTGCTACACAAGCCTGTGCAGGCCAGGTCACTGTGTATATTTAAGATTGAGATGGATAGATTCTTGAGTATCAAGGAGATCGAGGGGGAAAAATCAGGAGAATGGGGTTGAATGATGGAGCAGACTTAGAGTCATAGAGATGTACAGCATGGAAACAGCCCCTTTGGTCCAACCATGCCGACCAGATATCCCAACCCAATCTAGTCTCACCTGCCAGCACCCGGCCCATATCCCTTCAAACCCTTCCTATTCATTTACACATCCAAATGCCTTTTAAATGTTGCAATTGTACCATCCTCCATTACTTCCTCTGGCAGCTCATTCCATACCCGTGCCACTTACTGTGTGAAAAGATTGTCCCTAAGGTCCCTTTTATATCTATCCCCTCTCACCCTAAACCTATGCCCTCTAGTTCTGGACTCCCCAACCCCAGGGAAAAGACTTTGCCTATTTATCCTATCCATGCCCGTCATAATTTTGCAAACCTCTATGAGGTCACTCCTCAGCCTCCGACGCTCCAGGGAGAACAGCACCAGCCTGTTCAACCTCTCCCCATAGCTGAAATCCTCCAACCCTGTAAACATCCTTGTAAATCTTTTCTGAACCCTTTGAAGTTTCACAACATCTTTCTGATAGGAAGGAGACGAGAATTGCACGCAATGTACCAACAATGGCCTAACCAATGTCCTGCACAGCCACAACATGACCTCCCAACTCCTGTACTCAATACTCTGACCAATAAAAGAAAGCATACCAAACGCCTTCTTCACTATCCTACCTACCTGCGACTCCACTTTCAAGGAGCTATGAATTTGCACTCCAAGATGTCTTTGTTCATCAACACTCCCTAGGATCTTGCCATTAAGTGTATATGTCCTGCTGAAAATTGCTTTCCCAAAATGCAGCACCTCACATTTATCTAAATTAAACTCCATCTACCATTTCTCAGCCCATTGGGCCATCTGGTCCAGATCCTGTTGTAATCTGAGGTAACCCCTCTTCACTGTCCACTACACCTCCAATTTTGGTGTCATCTGCAAACTTACTAACTGTACCTCTTATGCTCGCATCCAAATCATTTATGTAAATGACAAAAAGTAGAGGACCTAGCACCAATCCTTGTGGCACTCCACTGGTCATAGGTCTCCAGTCTGAAAAACAACCCTCCACCACCACCCTCTGCCTTCTACCTTTGAGCCAGTTCTGTATCCAAATGGCTAGTTCTCCCTGTATTCCGTGAGATCTAACCTTTCTAACCAGTCTCCCATGGGGAACCTTGTAGAACGCCTCACTGAAGTCCATGTAGATCACGTCTACTGCTCTGCCCTCATCAATCTTCTTTGTTACTTCAAAAAACTCAATCAAGTTTGTGAGACATGATTTCCCACACACAAAGACACGTTGACTATCCCTAATCAGTCCTTGCCTTTCCAAATACATGTACATTCTGACCCTCAGGATTCTCTCCAACAACTTGCCCACCACCCACGTCAGGCTCACTGGATGGGCTGAATGGCCTAATTTCTGCTCCTGTGTCTAATGGCCTTATAAATCTAATCCCATTTGCCAGCATTTGGCTCATATCCTTCTAAACGCTTCCGATTCACATACCCATCCAGGTGCTTTTTAAATGTTGTAACTATAACAATTGTAGTTGTAATAATCTGTTTGTCTGTCCGGGTATCATTCCATACACGCACCACCCACTGCATGAAAAAGCTGCCACTTTAGTCCTTTTTTAAATCGCTCCATCTTAAACCCTATGTCCAAAAGACCTTGTCTATTTACTTTATCCATGCCCTTCATGATTTTATAAACCTCTACAAGGCTACCCCCTCAGCCTCTGATGCTCCAGGGAAAACAGTCTCAGCCTATTGAGCCTCTCCCTGTAGCTCAAATCCTCTGACCCTGGCAATATCCTTGTGAATCTTTTCTGAACTCTTTCAAGTTTCACAACAGCCTGTAGCAGGGAGACCAGAACTGCATACAGTGTTCCAGTAGTGGCCTGACCAATGTTCTGTATAGCTGCAACATGACCTCCCAATCCTGTACTCAATGCAGTAAAACGTAAAGTCCTGTAACCGCCTTATTTAGCCTTTCCACCAGGATCCTGGTCCCGGATCACCAGCCTCATGGATGGTGAATTCCAGCAGTCTGTCTATTCTGTCTGTAGTCTGTCACTGTAGTTTCCATAATTCACAATATTTTCAAATTTGTATCATCTACATGTTTTGACATTGTGACCTAGGATTAGTTTACTAATATAGATCAAGAAAAGCAGAGATTCTAACATTCTCTTTTAGTCACTCATGAGATGAGGGCATCTCTGGCTAAGCTAGCATTTACTGCCCACCTCTAATTGCCCAGAGAGCAGTTAAGAGTCAACTACATTGCTGTGGTCTCTAGTCACATCTAGGCCAGACAAGGTGAGGCTGACAGTTTCCTTCATCTAAACGACATTAGTGAACCAGATGGGTTTTTCTGACAATCAACATTGGATTCATGGTCATCATAGAACATAGAACATAGAAGGATACAGCGCAGTACAGGCCCTTCGGCCCTCGATGTTGCGCCGACCGAATCCTACCTAACCTATACTAGCCCAATAACTTCCAAATGCCTATCCAATGCCCGCTTAAATGACCATAAAGAAGGAGAGTTCACCACTGATACGGGCAGGGCATTCCATGAACTCACAACCCGCTGTGTGAAGAATCTACCCCTAACATCTGTCCTATACCTACCACCCCTTAATTTAAAGCTATGTCCCCTAGTAACACCTGACTCCATTAGCGGTAAAAGGTTCTTAGTATCTACCCTATCTAAACCCCTAATCATCTTATACACTTCTATCAGATCTCCCCTAAACCTTCTCTTCTCCAATGAGAACAGCCCCAAGTGCCTCAGCCTTTCCTCATAAGATTTTCCTACCATTCCAGGCAACATCCTGGTAAACCTCCTCTGCACTCGTTCTAAAGCTTCCACATCCTTCCTATAGTATGGCGACCAAAACTGCACACAATACTCCAGATGAGGCCGCACCAGAGTCTTATACAACTGCAACATGACCTCAGGACTCCGGAACTCAATTCCTCTGCCAATAAAGCCCAGTACACCATATGCCTTCCTCACAGCACTATTTACCTGGGTGGCAACTTTCAGAGATCTGTGTACATGGACACCAAGATCCCTCTGCTCATCCACACTACCAAGTAGCCTACCATTAGCCCAGTAATCCATCATCTTGTTATTCCTACCAAAGTGAACGACTTTGCACTTAGCTACATTGAATTCCATTTGCCACATTTCCGCCCAGCTCTGCAACTTATCTATATCCCGCTGTAACCTACCACTTCCTTCCTCACTATCCACAACTCCACCGACTTTTGTGTCATCCGCAAACTTGCTTACCCAGCTTTCAAGTCCTTCCTCTAGATCATTTATAAAGATAACAAAAAGCAATGGTCCCAAAACAGATCCTTGTGGTACACCGCTAGTAACTGCGCTCCAAGATGAACATAATCCATCAACTACTACCCTCTGTCTCCTTCCAGCCAGCCAATTCCTAATCCAAACCTCTAATGTATCCTCAATGCCATACCTCCGAAGTTTTAGCATTAGCCTACCATGGGGAACCTTATCGAACGCCTTACTAAAATCCATATACACAACATCTACTGCTTTACCCTCATCCACTTCCTTGGTCACCTTCTCAAAGAACTCAATAAGGTTTGTGAGGCACGACCTGCCCTTCACAAAACCATGCTGGCTATCCCTGATCACGTTATTCCTACCCAGATGTTCATAAATCTTATCCCTTACCATTCTCTCTAAGACTTTGCCCACCACTGAAGTCAGACTCACTGGCCTATAGTTGCTAGGGCTATCCCTACTCCCTTTCTTGAACAATGGGACCACATTCGCTATCCTCCAGTCCTCTGGTACTATTCCTGTTGACAACGACGACATAAAAATCCAGGCCAATGGCTCTGCTATCTCCTCCCTAGCTTCCCATAGGATCCTGGGGTAAATGCCATCAGGCCCAGGAGACTTATCTATATTCATCCTTTCCAATATTCCCAAAACCTCTTCCCTGCATATTTCCAGGGCATCCATTCTAATTATTTGTGATTCCATATTCACATCAGCAACAGTGTCCTGTTCCTGAGTGAATACTGATGAAAAGTACTGATTTAATGTCTCTCCAATCTCCTCCGCCTCCACACACAACTTCCCACTACTATCCCTGACTGGACCAATACCTACCCTAGTCATCCTTTTATTCTTGACATACCTATAGAAAGCCTTTGGGTTTTCCCTAATCCTACCAGCTAAAGACTTTTCATGTCCCCTTCTCGCTTCTCTTAGCTCCCTCTTTAGCTCCTTCCTGGCTACCTTATAACTCTCAATCGCCCCTACTGAACCTTCACGCCTCATCTTTACATATGCCGCCTTCTTCCCTTTCACAAGGGACTCCAATTCCTTACTAAACCACGGCTGCCTCACAAGGCCCTTTACACCATGCCTGACTGGTACATACCTATCGAGGACACGCAGTAGCTGCTCCTTGAACACTCCCCACATCTCATTAGTGTTCTTCTCTTGAAGCCTGTTTTTCCAATCCACACATCCTAAGTCATGCCTCACTGCATCATAATTTCCCTGCCCCCAGCTTTAGCTCTTGCCCTGCGGCACACGATTATCCCTCTCCATCACTAAAGTAAAACTCACCGAGTTGTGGTCACTGTCCCCGAAGTGCTCACCTACCTCCAAGTCTAACACCTGGCCTGGTTCATTACCTAAAACCAAATCCAATATAGCCTCCCCTCTTGTTGGCCTGTCGACATATTGTGTCAGGAAACCCTCCTGCACACATTGTACAAACACCGACCCATCTAATGAACTCGAGCTATAGCTCTCCCAGTCAATATCTGGGAAGTTAAAGTCCCCCATAACAACCACCCTGCTACCTTCACTCTTTTCCTGAATCATCCTCGCAATATTATCCTCTACTTCTCTAGGACTATTAGGAGGCCTGTAGAAAACACCTAACAGGGTGACCTCACCTTTCCTATTTCTAACCTCAGCCCAAACTACCTCAGATGGCAAGTCCTCTTCCATCGTCCATTCCACTGCTGTGATACTGTCTTTGACAAGTAATGCCACGCCTCCCCCTTTTTTACCCCCATGTCTGATCCTACTAAAACATTTGAACCCTGGAACGTGCAACAGCCATTCTTGTCCCTGTTCTACCCACGTCTCTGTAATGGCCACAACATCGAAGTCCCAGGTACCAACCCACGCTGCAAGTTCACCTACCTTATTCCTTATACTTCTGGCATTGAAGTATACACACTTCAATCCACCTTTCTGGTTACAGGCACCCTCCTTAGAGATCGCTGCATTATTCCTAACCTCCCTACACTCAAGGTCCTGTACCCTAAAGCTACAGTCCTGGTTCCCATGCCCCCGCGGAGTTAGTTTAAACCCTCCCAAAGAGCACTAGCAAACCTCCCCCCAAGGATACTGGTGCCCCTCAGGTTCAAGTGTAGACCATCCTTTTTATAGAGGTCCCACCTTCCCCAGAAAGGACCCCAGTTATCCAGAAACCGGAATCCCTCCCTCCTGCACCATCCCTGTAGCCACGCATTTAACTGCTCTCTCTCCCTGTTCCTCGACTCTCTATCACGTGGCACGGGTAACAAACCAGAGACTACAACTCTGTTTGTTCTAACTCTGAGCTTCCAACCTAGCTCCCTGAAAGCCTGCCTTACATCCTCACCCTTCTTCCTACCTATATCGTTGGTGCCAACGTGGACCACGATCTGGGGCTGCTCCCCCTCCCCCTTAAGGACCCGGAAAACACGATCAGCGACATCACGTACCCTTGCACCTGGGAGGCAACATACCAAACGTGAGTCCCTGTCGCCCCCACAAAACCGTCTGTCTGTACCCCTCACTATCGAGTCCCCAAGAACAATTGCTCTACCTTTCTCCACCCTACCCTTCTGAGCAACGGGGCCAGGCTCCGTGCCAGAGGCCTGAACCTCGTTGCTTGCCCCTGGTAAGTCATCCCCCCCACAAGTATCCAAAACGGTATACTTGTTCTTGAGGGGAATGACCGCAGGGGGTCCCTGCACTGGCTTCCTCCTCCCACTCCCCCTCACTGTCACCCATCTATCTTGAACTTTCGGAGTAACTACTTGCCTATAGCTCCGATCTATGACCTCCTCTGCCTCCCGAATGATCCGCAGTTCATCCAACTCCAGCTCCAGTTCCCTAACACGGGTTTGGAGGAGCTGGAGATGGGTGCACTTCTTGCAAGTGTACTCAGCAGGGACGCTGATGGCTTCCCTCACCTCATACATGTTGCAAGAGGAACATTGCCCTCTCTGCACTGCCATCCCTCTAAAAGTAAGCTTTCCTTAAAAAAAACAAAAACCAACTAAATCTAAAGAAACAAACAAGGAAAATGCAGCACTTACCCGCTAGTCACAATTGGTCTTATTATTAGGTTAGAGGAGGTGGAAGGGTGGGAGGCACTACTCGTGTAGTGCCTCGGGTGACTCGCCTACGCGTTTAAATAAGGGGAGAGAAAAAAAAACCTTACCCAGGTAACCTAGCGCGCCTTCCGGGTCTGCTACCGCTTTTTTAAAGGAAAACTTTAAATTTTTAACTATTAAATAAACGACCAAACTTACCCACCAGCCGTCGCGAAGTCTTCCGAGTCATTAGACTCTTAATTTCAGATTTTTTATATTAAATACAGATTTCACCATCTGTCATAGCTGGATTCAAATGCAGGTCCCCAGAACATTACCTGGCTCTCTGGGTTACTAGTCCCGTGATAATACCACTGGGACATCGCCATTCTGGAAGACCCCAATGTATACGTTCCTCCAGTCCAAAAGAAAACATTCACTATTACTCCCTAATTCCTGCCGTTTAGCCAAGTTAAAGTCCCTAGTGCTCCCGTTCCTTTTATTCTGTGGACGTAAATGGCTTTCCAACAAAATTATTGTGCAACTTCACCAAACTCCTTTTGGAAGTCCATCTATATGATGCTCATCAATCCTGTCTGTTAACTCAGCTGGGATCTGGGCAATGTTCCCCACACCAGCCCTATCCCACCCTAGTCAAAGGCCTACAGTCCATTAGATTAGATTAGATTAGCTACAGTGTGGAAACAGGCCCTTCGGCCCAACAAGTCCACACCAACCCTCCAAAGAGCACCCCACCCAGACCCATTCCCCTGCACCTAACACTATGGGCAATTTATCATGGCCAATTCACCTAACCTGCACATCTTTGGACTGTGGGGGGGAAACCGGAGTACGCAGAGGAAACCCACGCAGATACGGGGAGAATGTGCAAACTCCACACAGATAGTTGCCCGAGGCGGGAATTGAACCTGGGTCCCTGGCACTGTGAATCTGCAGTGCTAACCACTGAGCCACCATGCCACCCTTTTTGAGAACACTAGTCAAAACCAGCCACCTAACTGCGATGAATCCAGTGTGATTCACGTGCCTCCAATAATGTGAATTTCAGAACTGTGTAGAATACTCTAGCTGTGGTATAACCAACAAGACTGGGGCCCACACAATATCATCCTTCCCAATGTTGTTTGAGTTTTCCAACAGTGGGAACATGCACTTACATGTACACACACAACATACTTGTTCCCGTACTGTCACTCGCTCACTCACTCATTCACTCACAACTACACCATATATATAAACTCTCCCGCACACACACAGACACACATTGTGAGGTGTCCTCTGACCCCTATGAGTTATCCATGGCTGCATAAATCTCTAATGTAAAAAGCTTACACTTAGAAATGGAAATGAAATGTTGATACTTTTAGCACTGACCAATCAGTTGGACCAGTCCTTAACCAACCAGCACCTGATAATCTGATGATGGGATGTTTGGATCAGATCAGGACCAGCCAAGAAAATCTCATTAAAGTTTCTCAGAACAGAAATCCAGTGGAAAATGTAAGCTAGAACCAGAGGGATCAAGAAAACATTTGAACTTCAAGCACTAGCAGAGAAGAAAGATTTTTTTTCACAATAACTTTTCGTATTTAGGTTAGTGCAGGACTAGGTTCACTTTAAATGCACCAAAGCAAACTTTAATATTTTCTCACATCAGCTAAAATCTCATTTTGCAAAGTGTGTTTTTTTTTGCTGCCACACCTCAAAACTGTTTTAGGAATATTCTTCCCACTGGGAAAAAGCATGATTGAACTCACAGATTAAGTTATTTCATCACCATTTCTGAATCTGGATTCAGTATACCTCATGCACATGATTGTGAGATAATGGGAATTCATCTCCAAACTTGGAAGTCAGATGAAATGTTCTGATACACTTCTATGACTGAATGAGCCAATTCTAGAAAGGGAAGTCTGTACAAGGCTGCCCCCTGGAGGTGGTGAAGGAGGATTGTTTTATGCTCCTGTACCCACATGCCATTGTGGTGACACATTCTTTCCTGAGCTGGTACCACCATAGGTACTGGTTGTCAGATCAAGTTTCCCAATTCATCATGATAGATTTTGATGGTCTTGTTGTCTCTCTTGACAGCATCCTTAAGAAGGAGCTTTGTATATCCCACTGTTCTCTGGGCATCGGCTAACTCCCCAGACCACACAAGCTGACAGATACCCAAGCATTCTTTACTTGATTAACATGAATATGTTTGGTAAGACAGGATGGCTTCATTAGTTTTCCATGTGATGCTGACAATGTGCTGTCTGTACTGGAGGGGCAAGTATTGAGGTTTCACGTTCTGGGCAGCCAGTAATCAGGAATGGATTTTGAATGTTGTCTTCTGTTTGAAGTTATTGTTAGCCTTGCATGTGAATAACTACCAAGATCATCGAACCAACAAAACCAGGTCAAAACACTGAGACTCAAACCGAACAGACTGCACCCTGTCCCGGACCAGTCTGTAGCATATTCCAGTTTTAGCAAATCATTAGAAAGAACGCATCAGAGGGATCCAGGGTAACTTGGCAAGTTGGATCCAAAATTGTATTAACAACAGTAGACAGAGGGTGCCGATAGGTGGCTGTTCATGTGACTGGAGCCCAGGATGCAGTGGTGTACCACAGGTTTCAGTGCTGCGCCCCTTATTGTTTGTGATATATGTAAGTGATGTAGATGAGAATGTGGGGGGATGACAATAAGTTTGCAGATGAGACAAAGGTAGGGGTATTGACATTGAGTAGTAAGGCGTTGGATTACAGGAGGATACAAATGGGTAGGGCTGTGTGATAACCCCTCCAAGGCACATGGGGAGTCACTAATTAATCTCCTAGTGGAGCTTGCTGACTATGGGTTCCCTTGGTAACTCACCACCTGAGCCCTTTTTAAGCAGAGCCATGAATGCGTCTGTAGACTGTCTGCCCCAGGTTGAGACCAGCCTATCCGTGCCACAAATAGTTGATCTATTTTAGTGTTCAACAATAAACAACATTCCTTTTCAGTCAGGTTTCCTGAGTTAATACAGGTAATCAGTGGAGGATGGAATTTAACCCTGAGAAATGTGAGGTGATGTACTTTTGGAAGATGGAACAAGACAAGGATGTACTCAATAAATAACAAGACATTAGGAAGCTCAGACAGATCTTGGGGTGCTTGTCCATAGGTCCCTAAAGGTGGCAGAACTGGTTAATAGGGTAGTTTAAGAAGGCAGACAGGATACTTGCCTTTCTCCATCGTAGCATAGATTCTAAGGGCAGGAAGGTGAGATTGGGGTTGGACAAAACTTTGGTGAGAAAAGATGTGATTGCACTGGAGGGGGTGCAGAGGAGATTCTCCAGGATGTTGCCTGGGTTGGAGCATTTCAGAGATGAGGAGAGGATGGATAAGCGTGGGTTGTTTTCTTTGGAGCAGAAAAGTTTTGGGGAGGATCTGATAGAGGTGTATAAAATTATAAGGCATGTTTTAAAAAATTCATTCATGTGATAAGGATATCACTGGCTCGGCCAGTATTTATTGCCCATCACCGAGGGCATTAAAGAGTCACACGCAATCCAGACAGGGTAAGGATGGCAGGTTCCTTCCGAAAGGACATTAGAGCTTAGAATCTGTACAGTGTGGAAACAGGCCCTTCAGCCCAACAAGTTCATACTGACCCTCCAAAGAGTAACCCACCCAGACCCATTCCCCCTACCCTATTATCCTATATTTACCTCTGACTAGTGCACCTAACCTACACGTCCCTGAACACTATGGACAATTTAGCTTGACCAATTCACCTAACCTGCATGCCTTTGGAACCATGAGTGAACCAGATGGGTTTTTTCCAACAAACGACAATTGTTTCATGATCATCATTCGACCCTTTTTTTTTATTGAATTCAAATTCCATCATCAGCCTTGGTGAGATTCAACCCCAGGTCCCCAGAACATTCACTGAGTCTCTGGATTAACAGTCCAGCGATAGTACCAATAGGCCATCACCTCTCCAGACACGGTGAGGGTGAATAGAAAGAAGCTTTTCCCTTCAGTTGGAGGGTCAATAACAAGGGAGCATAGGTGAAGGTTCAGAGGGGATTTGAGAAAAGGTGTTTTTTCAGTCAGTAGGTAGTGAAGGTGTGGAATTCACTGCCTGGGGGGATAGTTGAGGTGGGCTGGGTTTACCTCAGTTGGCTGGATTTTTGGTTTGTGAAGCATTGGGTTCAATCCTCACACTGGCTGAGGCTATCATGAAGAAATCTCCGTGTCTGAGATATGATGGTCCTCAGCTCTCGCTGTCTCTCTCTCTCTCTCTTTCTCTCTCTCTCACTAAAGACAGAGAAGCCCTGTTGTCTGGTATGACTATACACAGTTGAGGCAGGAAACCTCATGATCTTTAAGAAATACTTGGGTGACCATTTGAAGTGTCATAACATTCAAGGTAACGGTCACAGTGCAGGAAGTGGGATTCATGAAGGAAGTGGAATGTTTTTGGTAGCACAGACTCAATGGGCCGAAGAGCCTGGTTTGAACTCTATGGTGTCTCAAGATTAAAGAAAAGGGAATGTGACACCAGTTAGTAAACAGAGATAATCAAGGCCATTCCCCAGCCTGGGAAGGGAGGCTGTGGAGGTTCTGTCACCATCTTACTGGGAATGTCCTGTCAGCTCCTGTAAGGAAACATTAATTTCCAGGACAAAGCTATGTGTAAACGCGAGAATGAACACATTGACAAGTGCTGATAAAAGCCAAGGCTGTTAGTGTGGGGACAGGCGAGGAGCTGTTCACTGCAGCTTCGGAGTAGGAAACCATCCCACCATAACCACTTGTCACCTCAGAAGGATTGACAGATCGATAATGACACAGCTCCATGGCCATCAGCTCCTGAGGTGGGTTTTGAAATTGGAGCTTCTGGCCCAGAGATAGGAACACTGCCCACTGCTCTACAAGATCTCCTGGATGTTTCTATGTCTGTGTATTTATAGGCACGTATGAACCAGGATAATTTATTGAGTGGGAATTTATCTGTCAGCTACCTCAGAGAAGAGAAAACAACAGTGTTTTTCCCAATGTCTGCCGAGTAATGTGAGATGCTGATAGCCCTGTCCACCTGCTCTCACAGAGAAACCTGATCGCGTGGCTCTGTGTTGCTGCAATGGGAACTGGTTGGTTATTCTCTCATTCCCTCTCTCACATGGGCCCATGTGATGTTTTCAGTGAGAGTCACTAACAGATTGAATTCTGCTGAAAGGTTAACTTGATGCTGGCTGGAAACCATTCTGTGGGACCTCACCTGCAGTGCAAACATTATTTAGTTATCCCTGTACTCCCAGACAGCAAGCCCATTCCTATCCAACTGGCTGTTCCTCAGGAGAGCAATTCTCCAGATGTGTACTGGAGCCTCCAGGAATGAAAAATTAACCTTCAGGACGCAGTTATGTGCAAAATGACTGGATGATTCCACAACAACAGTTTATATATATCTCCTTACTTTTAATATGGTTACACATATAGTCTCACACAGAGTCAGTTCTGATATAACACAATAGTTTGGTTCTTGTACTATCTCACATTACAAGAAAATCACGCAGTAGCCCTATCTAAACCACAGGGGCTGGCATCGTGTTATAGGCAATACAAGTGAGGAAAGTTTGGGCAGTTCGGGACATTCAGCCTCAGATCTTCAGGTGACCATCCTCCAAGCCGGACTTCAGATAAAGCAACAACACAGAGTGGCTGCGCAGAACCTGATAGCCAAGTTCAGTTCCCATGGGAATTACCTCAACTGGGACCTTGGGTTCATGTCACACTACAGGTGACTCCATTGCACTACACACACACTCTCACACGCTGAGACACCCCTACATACTCACCCACGCAGACCCTCACACACAAGCTCTCTCTCATATGCACACACATACACCCTCTGCACTCAAACCAACACACACACCCTCCCACACATACCCCATCACACACACACTTAACCACTCTACCACACACCCTATCGTGCACTCACACCCACATGCACACTCAATCTGTCACTCCTACATGCACACACATATAAGCTAATGGGGTGAATTTGTTTTTGCAGAACTACATTTTATTTTGCTCACAAACTGCATGAATCCATGTAAATCTCTGTAAAACTATACAGAGGGTTTGTCAGTCTGACATAGCATTGGGACACAGGTTTCATCCCTAATTGTTTAAAAAGCTGAACTATCTTGAAAATGTAATTTAAAAGAAGTTCTGGGATTTACATATCAAAGGACAGAAACCATCATATCACATTCTAAAAGATGGAAGTGTTTAAGCTAAAATTGTTTACATCTCTGTGACAGTGGGCTCTTTTGGCTAACCTCCACAACCACCTGATGAAGGTGTAGCGCTCTGAAAGCTAGTGCTTCCAAATAAACCTGTTGGACTATAACCTGGTGTTGTGTGATTTTTAACTGAGTTTAATCAGATTTTGTTACTACAGAGATATTCCAAAGCATGGAGAAGATGTGCAGTTAGGTCCCGTGTCAGCCACGATCTCAGAATAGGAGACAACCTTGAAAGTTTGAATAGTAACTCCATTCCTCTGTCTTAACAACATCCTCCAATTTGACTCAGTAAGGGATCCAGTGACCACTACATCACACTGTATCCTTGAGGGGCCAATGAGTGTGATGAGTACATTAATAATAAAACCTGCAGAAAACCATTGGAAGGAGTTCTATCATCTGTCATCTGTCATATGCAAAACCCAAAATAATTGAAGGAATTTCCCAAATCAGATTCCTGAGGCTCTGGTCTAATATTAGGAGGATGAACCCAATCGGGGTTTGCCAGCACAGAGCCTGGGGACTCTACCCAAACTGACGGTGGCATTCTGTCGATCCCACACTGCACAATGATGCCAATCCTATACATTAATTTCCCATTATATCCCCATTCCCTTTGGAAAAGTTGGAAGACCAGGAGCTACTTTTAATCCTGGGTTCATTCAGCAATGTGAGAATTCCAGAGGCAGGGATAGAGGCTGTGGATAATCCAAGCAGTCCGCCTCTATACCTCACTCAGGCTGACAGACTGGCTGTTACCTGTAGCAACAGAGCCATGACAATGGACACCTCCTTACCCAATGTGCACTGACTCAGTCACTGTCCTAGAAGTGAGCTCATATCCCACTGCAGCACTGTGAAAATTCCAATTCTGCTGAAAAAATGAGGGAATTAAAAAGCTGGAATCAGTAAAAGTGACCCAATATTATCAGCAAATCATAAAAATGAGTGTCCTTTCACTGTAAAAGGTTTTGGGATATCCTGAAATCATAAAAGGCAAAATATAAATTCAAATTTTTTTAGATGAAGGACTCTGCTCCAGCCCTACAACTTTCCCAACTATATGCATTCCTCTATCTAGTTTCAGCATCTTCATCCTTCCTGCTCTGAATCATTCCAGTGTTTGTTCTAAGAAGTTGCAATCTGAAACTTGGCAGTTGCATGTGAAATTGGCAAAGGATTTTAACATTACATTCAAAGGGTAGCTCCTCAGCACTACAGCAGCCCCTCAGTACTGTACTGTACAGTACTGCCAGCCTGGATCTGGACTCAAGATTTCAGAGCTCAAATTCTTCTGCTTGCTGGGTAATGGTTCTCATTGGCACACACAGAACGCCCCCCACCCCTGCCCCCCCATTGTTCTTGTGTAAGCCAAATCAGTGTGGGTTTCTGATTACAGGTGCATTTTTAAATCCACATTCTATTCTTGATAAACTCAGTGTGTTTCCAGCAGGAATCCCTGATCAGTGTCAGGAATTGCAGTGTCCCATCCCAGCACCACTTCAGGGAAAGCAGCAGAAAAGGAAAAATCAATCACTTTGACCTGACTGTTGACATGTTTCAATTGCAGCTCCTGACAGAGAGATTCCTCTCATCTAACGATTTATTTCTGGATGATTGCCACAATATCCTTCAGCGGAACCTTCCATGGATTTGATTTGGAGGAGCTGGTGTTGGACTGGGGTGGACAAAGTTAAAAATCACACAACACCAGGTTATAGTCCAACAGGTTTAATTGGAAGTTCACTAGCTTTCGGAGCAACGCTCCTTCATCAGGTGATTGACAATGACCTGATGAAGGAGCGTCGCTCCGAAAGCTAGTGAACTTCCAATTAAACCTGTTGGACTATAACATGGTGTTGTGTGATTTTTAACTTTCCATGGATTTTGTTTAGAGCTTGTGAACAGCTGTTGCTGGTGTCTGTTACTCGGGCAACTTGTACAGGAATCCACCTGGTTTTCTGCCATGGTTCTGGGGGTCATTCCTCCCCCTCCCCACAACTGCTGCCCTGGGAGTTGGTGGTCAGGCTGACAGAGCATAGTGGTTGAGAGTGTGGTGTGGGACAAGCACAGCAGGTCAGGCAGCATCCTAGGAGGAGAATTGACATTTCAAGCAAAAGCCCTTCACCAGGAATCAGAGTTCCGAATGAAGGGCTTATGCCCGAAAGATTGATTTTCCTGCTCCTTGGATGCTGCCTGACCTGCTGTGCTTTTTCAGCACAACACTTAGATTACTTAGATTACTTACAGTGTGGAAACAGGCCCTTCGGCCCAACAAGTCCACACCGACCCACCAAAGCGCAACCCACCCATACCCCTACATATACCCCTTACCTAACACTACGGGCAATTTTAGCACATCTTTGGACTGTGGGAGGAAACCGGAGCATCCAGAGGAAACCCACGCAGACACGGGGAGAACGTGCAAACTCCACACAGTCAGTCGCCTGAAGCGGGAATTGAACCCAGGTCCCTGGCGCTGTGAGGCAGCAGTGCTAACCACTGTGCCACCGTGCCGCCCTCAAAAGCACTGTGGAGAATGTGGGCACTGTTCGATTCTGATCTCCAACATCTGCAGTCCTCACTTTCTCCTCCTGACAGAGGATAGTTGAGGCTCCAGCAACACACAAGAAGCTCAACACCATCCGAGCCAGAGCCGCCACTTGACTTGGGTCCTATCTACCACCTTTAAAGTTCACTCCCATCATCAGCAATACTGAGCTTTGCACCATATCCCATTAACACCTTGTCCACTCTGGGATTCCACATCCACAGTAATCGATTCTTCTCTTCACACTGGACAGGCCTCACAAGCTCCTCATTTTAATGGCAATTAGAGATAAGCAAAAAAGGGAGGCGCTTTTGGCATGAACCAGCATAGACCAAGGACAAGGACAGCTTGACCCACCTGAAGCTTCTCTTCAACGTACACCGAATCCTGCTTTTGAGCGATATGCTATTCCTTCACTGTCATCAGATTGTGTGAATTGTTGAACTCCCGAACAGCAATGAGAATGGCCCAACCCACACAGACTACAGCAGCTTACCCCAAGCAATTAGCCATGGACAGTCATACTGAGCCAGCCAGTGACACCAACACTTTGAAACAAATAGTCCATCAAGAAAAGGTAATGAATCACCATTTCCTCTGATGCAGTGACTGCCCCACAAACCCACCATCTCAGATTTGCTCCAAAGAGCATTCCAATCTGAGTTACCATCACTGCTCTGAGTCCATCACTGCTCTAAGTCCGTCACTGCTCTGGGTCCATCGCTGCTCTGAGTCCGTCACTGCTCTGGGACCATCACTGCTCTGGGTCCATCACTGCTCTGGGTCCGTCACTGCTCTGGGACCATCACTGCTCTAGGACCATCACTGCTCTGGGACCATCACTGCTCTAGGACCATCACTGCTCTGGGACCATCACTGCTCTAGGACCATCACTGCTCTAGGACCATCACTGCTCTGGATCAGTCACTGCTCTGGGTCCATCACTGCTCTGGGACCATCACTGCTCTAGGACCATCACTGCTCTGGGACCATCACTGCTCTGAGTCCATCACTGCTCTGGGCCCATCACTGCTCTGAGTCCATCACTGCTCTGAGTCCATCACTGCTCTAGGACCATCACTGCTCTGGGTCCATCACTGCTCTGGGTCCATCACTGCTCTGGGACCATCACTGCTCTGGGTCCATCACTGCTCTAGGACCATCACTGCTCTGAGTCCATCACTGCTCTGGGACCATCACTGCTCTGGGTCCATCACTGCTCTAGGACCATCACTGCTCTGGGTCGATCACTGCTCTGGGTCCATCACTGCTCTGGGACCATCACTGCTCTGGGTCCATCACTGCTCTAGGACCATCACTGCTCTGGGTCCATCACTGCTCTGGGTCCATCACTGCTCTGGGACCATCACTGCTCTGGGTCCATCACTGCTCTAGGACCATCACTGCTCTGGGTCCATCACTGCTCTAGGACCATCACTGCTCTGGGTCCATCACTGCTCTGAGTCCATCACTGCTCTGGGCCCATCACTGCTCTGAGTCCATCACTGCTCTGAGTCCATCACTGCTCTGGGACTATCACTGCTCTGGGTCCATCACTGCTCTGGGTCCATCACTGCTCTAGGACCATCATTGCTCTGGATCCATCACTGCTCTGAGTCCATCACTGCTCTGGGCCCATCACTGCTCTGAGTCCATCACTGCTCTGGGCCCATCACTGCTCTGAGTCCATCACTGCTCTGAGTCCATCACTGCTCTAGGACCATCACTGCTCTGGGTCCATCACTGCTCTGGGTCCATCACTGCTCTGGGACCATCACTGCTCTGGGTCCATCACTGCTCTAGGACCATCACTGCTCTGAGTCCATCACTGCTCTGGGACCATCACTGCTCTGGGTCCATCACTGCTCTAGGACCATCACTGCTCTGGGTCGATCACTGCTCTGGGTCCATCACTGCTCTGGGACCATCACTGCTCTGGGTCCATCACTGCTCTAGGACCATCACTGCTCTGGGTCCATCACTGCTCTGGGTCCATCACTGCTCTGGGACCATCACTGCTCTGGGTCCATCACTGCTCTAGGACCATCACTGCTCTGGGTCCATCACTGCTCTAGGACCATCACTGCTCTGGGTCCATCACTGCTCTGAGTCCATCACTGCTCTGGGCCCATCACTGCTCTGAGTCCATCACTGCTCTGAGTCCATCACTGCTCTGGGACTATCACTGCTCTGGGTCCATCACTGCTCTGGGTCCATCACTGCTCTGGGCCCATCACTGCTCTGGATCCATCACTGCTCTGAGTCCATCACTGCTCTGGGCCCATCACTGCTCTGGGTCCATCACTGCTCTGGGTCCATCACTGCTCTAGGACCATCACTGCTCTGAGTCCATCACTGCTCTGGGTCTGACGTTGCTCTGGGTCTGACGTTGCTCTGGGTCTGACGTTGCTCTAAGTCCGTCACTGCTCTCAGTCCATCCAGGTGGGGTTCTGTCCTTGTTATGGTCCTCTGCCGAGGACATGGAAGTCCTGGGCCTCCGTCACTGCCGTTCCCTCACCACCCAAAGCCTGGAGGAGGAATGCCTCATCTTCCGCCTCGGAACACTTCAACCCCAGGGCATCAATGTGGACTCAACAGTTTCCTCATTTCCCCTTCCCCCACCTCACCCTAGTTCCAAACTTCCAGCTCAGCACTGTCCCGTGATTTGTCCTACCTGCATATCTTCTTTTCCACCTATCCACTCCACCCTCCTCTCTGACCTATCAACTTCATCCCACCCCTGTCCACCCATTGTGCTCTTTGCTACCTTTCCCCACCCTCCACCATGACCTATCACCTTCATCCCCACCCCCACTCACCTATTGTATTTTATGCTACTTTCTCCCCACCCCCACCCTCCTCTAGCTTATCTCTCCACCCTTCAGGCACTCTGCCTGTATTCCTAATGAAGGGCTTTTGCCCAAAATGTCGATTTTCCTGCTCCTCAGATGCTGCCTGAACTGCTGTGCTCTTCCAGCACCACTGATCCAGAATCTGGTTTCCAGCATCTGCAGTCATTGTTTTACCATGTCAGAAATGCATGTTTCCCTCATGTTTTCAAACATGTTGGAGTTTGGAATGGAACCATTCCCAGCTGTATTTTAATTGTGGGAGACATTGAAGGACACTCTTTACTGAGAAGTAATCCCAGCCATGAACACCAGCTCCCAATTTAATTAGATTTCACATCATCTCACTTCCTCTCAACGTCTCAGGGATATATTGCTGCTAAGTGCTGTGCTCTAACCACCGAGTGACTCATCAATTGAATGGGAGGAAATGTCAGTGTTGCTGACAGCTAACAACACAATCGAAATGGAAACACAGAGCTTCAGTCATGGGTCAGCAGCATAGATTGCTATTGTTACTGAATGCTGGAAGGAATGATGGTATGGACTGCACTCACTGAAACCTGAGTAGCAAGGTGTCACTCTTAAAAGGACTTGCATTTATGCAGTGCCCTCCACAACCTCAGGACGTTCCAAAGCATTTATAGCCTGTGTCATCATGTTGTCACTGTTATGTACTGAATGAAGCAATCAATTTGCTGGATCAGATCATCTTTGTAAGTATTGATCAAGGAATAAGAATTGACTGGGAGACTGGGGAAGGGCACCTCCTCTGCTTTTAATGCCAATAAGATGTTTTACAGCCAAAGATCACTTAATCCAGTGAACATCAGCAATTGGAAAGGTGTGTGATTCAAAATGTAATTTTCCTCATGTCTACACCCTCAAGAGCCACACCTACCTCTCTGCCCTGTCCCCAGCTGCATCTTCATCATCTGCTCACTTCTCTGAAGTACAACAGGAACAAGCTGCAGGTAGAACATGAAATCATTCCCATCTCAAATATAGCTCCCTGGTAGGTGTGGCACAGGATTAGATACAGAGTAACGCTGCCTCTACTTTTTTAAACTGACAGCAAAACTCCCTCTACACTGTCCCCAATAAACACTCCCAGAACAGAGACAGCATGGGGTTAGATATAGAGTAAAGCTCTCTCTGCATTGTTCCCATCAAACACTCCCAGGACAGGGACAGCACAGGGTTATTAGATGCAGTGTAAAATGCCCTTGACACCGCCTCCATCCAACACTCCCAGGACAGGGACAGTATGGATTTAGATACAGAATAAACCTCTCTCTCTTGTTTTAAACACAAAGTAAAATTCCTCCACACCAGCCCCACAACCCCCCAGGACAGGGACAGCATGGAGCTGCAATCAGAATTAAGCTCCCTCTACATCATGGCTGTCCAACATTCACATCTGGGAGCAGTCACATTGTTTTTCAGCCACTCAGCAGGGGCAATGAACACACTTCAGCAAGATAAAGTAAAATTGCCAAACAATAAAAATGTATATATCTGGAAGACTAGAGTACAAGGACACAGAGGTTATGCTGGAGTTACACAAAACCCGAATCCGACCCCAGCTGGAGGACTATGAGCAGATCTGGGCATCAAACTTGAGGAAGGATATACTGACCTTGGACAGAGAACATCTGGAGTATTGTGTGCAGTTTTGGGTCGCCATACTATAGGAAGGATGTGGAGGCATTGGAACGAGTGCAGAGGAGGTTTACCAGGATGTTGCCTGGTATGGTAGGAAGATCGTATGAGGAAAGGCTGAGGCACTTGGGGCTGTTCTCATTGGAGAAAAGAAGGTTTAGGGGAGATTTGATAGAGGTGTACAAGATGATTAGGGGTTTAGATAGGGTTGACAGTGAGAACCTTTTTCCGCTAATGGAGTCAGCTGTTACTAGGGGACACAGCTTTAAATTAAGGGGTGGTAGGTATAGGACAGATGTTAGGGGTAGATTCTTTACTCAGCGGGTTGTGAGTTCATGGAATGCCCTGCCAGTAGCAGTGGTGAACTCTCCTTCTTTATGGTCATTTAAGCGGGCATTGGATAAGCATATGGAGGTTATTGGGCTAGAGTAGGTTAGGTAGCTTCGGTCGGCGCAACATCGAGGGCCGAAGGGCCTGTACTGCGCTGTATTTTTCTATGTTCTAACAGTGTAGGTTTACAAGAACAATACCTGGGCTTCAGGGGTTAGGTTTTGAGGACAGATTATAGAAATTGGGCATGTTTTTTTTCCAAGAAGTTAGAAGGTTAAAAGGGGATCCAATCAGTCATCAAGATATTAACAGGAAAAGACAGGGGTGATAAAGATAAACTAGTTCCTCTGGTTGGAGATTCGAGTACTAGGGGCATCGTCAGAGAATTAGGGCCAGACTGTTATGAAGCACTTTGACACACACGAGTGGGAGACGTTCCTTAAGGAAGATAAAGAGTTTGGGATCAGATGTTAATTTTAAATTTGAGATAGATACATGTTCGTTAAGCAAAGATATTAGGGATATGAGTCGAAGGCAGGAGTGTGGACTTAGGCCACAAATTATCCAGGCTCTCATTGTATATTGGAACAGGCTAGAGGGGCTAAATGGCCTATTTGTGTTCCTATATTCTTCTGTTCCTTTGTATTTCATGGGGGAAAAACTATTCCAAAGCAATGAATGAGCCATAATAAAGCTGACAATTAAAAAGTGCCAAGCAGCAGAATTAACCAACCGAACTCTTTTGCCTTTTAGATTTAGAAGCAGAGCTGGAGGGAGGGAAAGCCAAGGCTCCGAAGTCTGGCCTCAGTGGAATTCACACAAAATGGCAGTTACCATCCTGCCTGAGCTCTCCTCCTCTGCCATTCTGTTTTGTGGAATTACTTTATTGGGTTGTGGGAGAAGGATGGGCTTGTGCCTAGCTCAATCCCATTCAACTAGAGCCCCACCCCAACATCCCTCTCATTCACCCACTCACTCACTCACCCATTCGTCAGCTTTTTTCACCTGGTTGGTGTCACATGTCAATCTTTCTTTCAGGGTGGGTCTGACAATCCCTCTCCTTCTGATCAGAAGCTCAGAAGGAGTGGGTCTGTGTGAGATGGACAGAGCGCAGGTACAAACCAGCCATACAGAGGAACAATTACAGAAAACATTAAGGAGCTTTGACTGGGAACCTGGAAGAGTTGAGCTGTTGCTGGGAGGGTGGGTGAGACAGAAGGATGTTTGGAATTGGCAGGAATGTTCAGTGGGACAAATAGAATAATAATAGTTTTTTTGAAAATAATCATGTGGACATTGAGTCAGAAAGTTTGAGAACTAGCGTACAGGATGAGGAAAATGATTTCAGATCTAAACTTAGTGGAACACACCTGTGAGATTAAGGAATTACATTAGTGAGTGGTTCATATTAATAGGATTGGTGGGATTGAACCAAGAATAATTAGCCGAGGATCTTGTGCTGTCAGCCTTGGGAGGAACCCGGTCAGAGTTACTCAGCTCTGGCCCTCATTAAACCCAATCAGATAACCGGGGTCTCCTCACACCTTCCGAAAGGAGGGCAGTTCATGTGAGAGCCTCTAACATGGTCAATCTGAGAGGACAAGAATGTTCTTATACAACTGTTGAAAGAATGTTTAGCCACAAAAGGAATTATATGTTGGATACAGTAAACATAGGGAGTGGAGGTTCATTAGGAGGATAAGCACCAACATGAATTAGTTGGGCTGAATGGCCTGTTTTGTAAGTTCTGTGTAAAATCAACAAAATGAACAGAGGCTGCTGATTGGACCCAGTGTTCCAGAGGAAAGTTGCCTCAGAGATGTCAAATTCTGTTTTTGTACTTTATTAGGACTTTCTTCAAAATGCTGATCAGGGATTGTGAAGACCCTGTGGTCTTTGCAGTGAGAAGACTGAGTGTTAAAAGCAGGGAAAGGTTTAGCAGGTAGATACAAATCCACTCCGATGTGAAAGAGGTGGCGGTGGGACGGGTTTGAGACTGGTTAGCACAATCTATAATCACCCACATATTTGAATAACAACCCAGCTAATAATCTCTTGATAACTGCCTGTCTGTTTTAAAAGTCTTCAAATATAGACACCCTTCCATACAGACAGACAACTATGAATTAGAAAGTGAACATGCAGTATCAAAAATCAGATCAGAAAGCTGAACATCAGTCTTCATTAACAGGTCATGTGTTTTCTCCCTACAACAGCATGAGGTTTGTATGTGGGCAGGGTTTATAAACAGAAAGAGACTGCATGCAGCTTGTGGTTTGTATACAGGGAGTGCCTTATACACAGCAAGAGATCTATATACAGCAAGCTTCTTTTATTCCTTCATAAGATGTGAGCAATGCTGGTAAAGCAAGCATTTGTTCTCAGTATTACTGAGATTTGCTTTCAATTCCAAATTTGAATAATTGAAGCCAAACATCCCCAGTTACTGTGGGAAATGTGACGCCATGTCCCATAGCGCTTTAGCATGGGCCCAGAGATGATGAACCCAGTGACATTACCATTACATCACTGCTATTATACATTAATATCTGCTCAAAGGGACAGATCTGTACAGAGGATATGCGGGGTGGTGACAGATGACTGGCCAGCATTTATTGCCCATCCCTAATTGCTTTAGAGAAAGTGGTGGTGAGCTGCCTTCTTGAACCGCTGCAGTCCAATTGGTGTAGGTAGACCACAATGCTGTTAGGCAGGAAGTTCCAGGATTTTGACCCAACAACAGTGAAAGAATTGCAATATATTTCCAAATTCATGAGGTGGCTTCCCTGGTCCTTCTGAGTTATAAAGGCTTGGGTTTGGAAAATGCTGTGGAAGGAGGCTTGATAAATTATCACAGTGCATCCTGTAGATGGTACGCACTGTGGCCACTCTATCACAGTGAGGGAGGGAGTGGATGTTGATGGATGTGTTGTCAATCAATCAGAATGCTTTGTCGTGGATGGTGTCAAGCTTCTTGAATATTGTTCAAGCTGCACTATCTTGGCAAGTGGGGAGTATACCAACACACTCCCCACTGAGAGTCTGTGTGTGAAGGACTGTCCCCCAGTGAGAGTCTGTGTGTATGTGGGAGCTGTACCCCAGTGAGAGTCTGTGTGTGAGGGACTGTCCCCCAGTGAGAGTCTGTGTGTGTGTAGGAGCTGTACCCTAGTGTCAGTGTGTGTGAGAGACGTACCCCAGTGACAGTCAGTCTTGTGGGATTGTACCCCAGTGAGAGTCAGTGTGTGAGAGACTGTACCCCAGTGAGAGTCAGTGTGTGAGAGACTGTACCCTAGTGAGAGTCAGTGTGTGTGGGATTGTACCCCAGTGAGAGTCAGTGTGTGTGTGGGACTGTACCCCAGTGAGGGTCAGTGTGTGTGGGACTGTACCCCAGTGAGAGTCAGTGTGTGTGGGACTGTACCCCAGTGAGAGTCAGTGTGTGTGGGACTGTACCCCAGTGAGGGCCAGTGTGTGTCGGACTGTACCCCAGTGAGTGCCAGTGTGTGTGGGACTGTACCCCAGTGAGAGTCTGTGTGTATGGGACTGTACCCCAGTGAGAGTCAGTGTGTATGAGACTGTACCCCAGTGAGGGTCAGTGTGTGTGGGACTGTACACCAGTGAGAGTCAGTGTGTGTGGGTCTGTACCCCAGTGAGAGTCAGTGTGTGCGGGAGTGTACCCCAGTGAGAGTCAGTGTGTGTCGGACTGCACCCCAGTGAGTGCCAGTGTGTGTGGGACTGTACCCCAGTGAGACTCTGTGTATGTGGGACTGTACCCCAGTGAGAGTCAGTGTGTATGAGACTGTACCCCAGTGAGTGTCAGTGTGTGTGGGACTGCACCCCAGTGAGAGTCAGTGTGTGAGAGACCGTACCCCAGTGAGGGTCAGTGTGTGTGGGACTGTACCCCAGTGAGGATCAGTGTGTGAGAGACTGTACCCCAGTGAGAGTCAGTGTGTGTGGGACGGTACCCCTGTGAGAATCAGTGTGTGTGGGACTGTACCCCAGTGAGGGTCAGTGTGAGAGAGACTGTACCCCAGTGAGAGTCAGTGTGTGTGGGACTGTACCCCAGTGAGGGTCAGTGTGTGAGAGACCGTACCCCAGTGAGGGTCAGTGTGTGTGTGGGACTGTACCCCAGTGAGGATCAGTGTGTGAGAGACTGTACCCCAGTGAGAGTCAGTGTGTGAGAGACTGTACCCCAGTGAGAGTCAGTGTGTGTGGGACTGTACCCCTGTGAGAATCAGTGTGTGTGGGACAGTACCCTAGTGAGGGTCAGTGTGTGAGAGACCGTACCCCAGTGAGAGTCAGTGTGTGTGGGACTGTACCCCTGTGAGAATCAGTGTGTGTGGGACTGTACCCCAGTGAGAGTCAGTGTGTATGGGACTGTACCCCAGTGAGTGTCAGTGTGTGTGGGACTGTACCCCAGTGAGAGTCAGTGTGTGAGAGATCGTACCCCAGTGATGGTCAGTGTGTGAGAGACTGTACCCCAGTGAGAGTCAGTGTGTATGGGACTGTACCCCAGTGAGATTCAGTGTGTATGGGACTGCACCCCAGTAAGTGTCAGTGTGTGTGGGACTGTACCCCAGTGAGGGTCAGTGTGTGAGAGACTGTACCCCAGTGAGTGTCAGTGTGTGTGGGACTGTACCCCAGTGAGAGTCAGTGTGTGTGGGACTGTACCCCAGTGAGAGTCAGTGTGTATGGAACTGCACCCCAGTAAGTGTCAGTGTGTGTGGGACTGTACTCCAGTGAGGGTCAGTGTGTGAGAGACTGTACCCCAGTGAGTGTCAGTGTGTGTGGGACTGTACCCCAGTGAGAGTCAGTGTGTGTGGGACTGTACCCCAGTGAGTATCAGTGTGTGAGAGACTGTAGCCCAGTGAGGGTCAGTGTGTGTGGGGCTGTACCCCAGTGAGAGTCAGTGTATGTCGGACTGTACCCCAGTGAGTGCCAGTGTGTGTGGGACTGTACCCCAGTGAGAGTCTGTGTGTATGGGACTGTACCCCAGTGAGAGTCAGTGTGTATGAGAGATTGTACCCCAGTGAGTGTCAGTGTGTGTGGGACTGCACCCCAGTGAGAGTCAGTGTGTGAGAGACCGTACCCCAGTGAGTGTCAGTGTGTGAGAGTCTGTACCCCAGTGAGGGTCAGTGTGTGAGAGACTGTACCCCAGTGAGAGTCAGTGTGTGAGAGACTGTACCCCAGTGAGAGTCAGTGTGTATGGGACTGTACCCCAGTGAGTGTCAGTGTGTGTGGGACTGTACCCCAGTGAGAGTCAGTGTGTGAGAGACCGTACCCCAGTGAGAGTCAGTGTGTATGGGACTGTACCCCAGTGAGTGTCAGTGTGTGTGGGACTGTACCCCAGTGAGAGTCAGTGTGTATGGGACTGTACCCCAGTGAGTGTCAGTGTGTGTGGGACTGTACCCCAGTGAGAGTCAGTGTGTATGGGACTGCACCCCAGTGAGTGTCAGTGTGTGTGGGACTGTACCCCAGTGAGGGTCAGTGTGTGAGAGACTGTACCCCAGTGAGAGTCAGTGTGTATGGGACTGTACCCCAGGGAGTGTCAGTGTGTGTGGGACTGTACCCCAGTGAGAGTCAGTGTGTGAGAGACTGTACCCCAGTGAGTGTCAGTGTGTGGGACTGTACCCCAGTGAGTGTCAGTGTGTGTGGGACTGTACCCCAGTGAGAGTCAGTGTGTGCAGGACTGTACCCCAGTGAGAGTCAGTGTGTGGGACTGTACCCCAGTGAGTGTAAGTGTGTGTGGGACTGTACCCCAGTGAGAGTCAGTGTGTGCAGGACTGTACCCCAGTGAGGGTCAGTGTGTGCAGGACTGTACCCCAGTGAGAGTCAGTGTGTATGGGACTGCACCCCAGTGAGTGTCAGTGTGTGCAGGACTGTACCCCAGTAAGAGTCAGTGTGTGTGGGACTGTACCCCAGTGAGAGTCAGTGTGTGTGGCATCTGTGTAAGAATGTGAATTCTTTTGCCACTGCACTGTTGTGTGAAAAAGCTTAAGGAAAGAATTGTAGGAGGTCAGTCTGGCTGTTACATTCTGCTGAAAGGTCATTCACGTGAAATAGTAAGTTTCTTTCATTTTGCAGGTTCTACCTGCCTTGCTGAGCATTTCTAGCATTTTCTGTTTTGGTTTCAGATTTCTTGCAGTCCTTTCATTTTGTTTTTAATGTGAAGGAGTTCTGCTTGTTGACGTTGTTTAGTTCTTGATCAAATTAGCTTCAGTTTCTATCTCATTACTCATCCCTCCCTGAAGACTGAGACTGAGTCAAGCAGAAAAGCCTAAAATTCAGAGATGTGATCTTCACAGATATCCTTATAATTCTCTTCCCTTCCCAATATTTATTGCTGTACGTGTGTGCTTTGGCTGATGATGCAGAGGCTGGGCCTGGTGTTTGAATAGTGACTGGTGTTGTTTGCTATGCAAAGCCTGGCCCATTCTAAAGCTGTTTGATCTCTGGTAGCCCTTGCTGCCTGCAATCCCAGTTCTGACGCAAGGCAAGACTATAAATATTTGAGGATGAACAAAAATAAAGGCTTGAGGTGATTATTTATCATTTGTGAATAGAGAAGAGAGCTGAGAGCAGTGAGATTTCGATTAACAAGATTTTATTGTTACATTTGACCGACTGTACACTGAACTAGCTGTGAGGAGATGGAGAAGTTGTTGTTCCCTGGATATGTTGGTGCTTGAATTGAATTGAATTTATTGTCATGTGTACCAAGGCACAGTGAAGAGCTTTGTCTTGCGAATGATACAGGCAGATCACAGACTTAAGTAGCATTGATAAGTAAATAATAGGTAATAGGTAGAAAAAAACCAAAACACAGGTACAGGTGAATGTTAAAATTTGAGAGTCCATTCAGTATTCTAGCAACAATAGGGTGGTGCATGTGTTCAGGCTTCTGTACTTTCTCCCCAAAGGTAGATTAGATTACTTACTTACTTACAGTATGAAAACAGGCCCTTCGGCCCAACAAGTCCACACCGACCCTCTGAAGAGCAACCCACCCAGACCCATTCCCCTACATTTACCGCTTCACCTAAAACTACAGGCAATTTAGCGTGGCCAGTTCACCTAACCTGCACATTTTGGACTGTGGGAGGAAACCGGAGCACCCGAAGGAAACCCACGCAGACACGGGGAGAACGTGCAAACTCCACACAGACAGTTGCCTGAGGCGGGAGGCAGCAGTGCTAACTACTGTGCCAAGGTTGTAGAAAAACATCGCCAGGGTGGAATGGATGGAGCTTTGAGAATGCTGGTGGCCTTTCCTTGACAGCGGGCCTGGTAGATGGATTCTATAGATGGATGGCCTTTGTGATTGTCCGGGCTGAGTTCACCACTCTCTGTAACCGTCTCCGATCTTGAACGGTACAGTTACCATACCAGGTAGTGATACATCCAGATAGAATGCTCTCGATGGCGCACCTATAAAAGTTGGCAAGGGTATTCGCCGTCATGCCAAATTCCCTCCATTGGGTTCCGTGGCACTGTGCTCACTCTGTCAGCCAGGGCTCCCTGATTGGACCAGATTAACAGCTCCAAGCAGGGAACTCATATCATGTGAGGTCCACCTGACTGACTTTGTTCCAATCACTACATTAAACAGCTGACCTTTGTGGCACTCTAATAATCATTACCTTCCAACCTGTTTGTCTTTGACAGTATCAGTAAGAGTGATGATGCACAGCCATTATGGAGGAAACGTCCCATTTTCATACAGAGGATCAAGCTGTTCAACATGGAATAGTATTGATTCATCGTGGGCGGCACGGTGGCACAGTGGTTAACACTGCTGCCTCACAGCGCCAGAGACCCGGGTTCAATTCCCACCTCAGGCAACAGACTGTGTGGAGTTTGCACATTCTCCCCGTGTCTGCGTGGGTTTCCTCTGGGTGCACCGGTTTCCTCCCACAGTCCAAAAATGTGCAGGTTAGGTGAATTGGCCATGCTAAATTGCCTGTAGTGTTAGGTGAAGGGGTAAATGTAGGGGAATGGGTCTGGGTGGGTGCACTTCAGTGGGTCAGTGTGGACTTGTTGGGCTGAAGGGCCTGTTTCCACACTGTAAGTAATCTAATCTAATCTAATCAGCCAAGGGAGGACAAGACGTGGTAATCAGTAGGAGGTTTATTTCCCCATGTTTGATCTGATGCCATGAGATTTCATGAAGTCTAGAGTCAATGTTGAGGGCGAGGGCAGCTCCTGTCAAAGACAAATGACTGAATACCACTGTGCCACCACCTCTGCTGGTCTGGCCTGTCGGTGTGAGTGGACATACCCAGGAACAATCTTAATGTTGTCCAGGATGTTGTATGTAAGGACAGAGGCATAAAAGGGATGATTCCATGAGTATGACTATGTCAGGCTGTTGCTTGATGCGTCTATGAAACAGCTGTGACAATCTTGACTAAAGCCCCATATCTCCATAGAGGCTGGTATCCCATCACCAAGTTACCCTTTATTTACACGCGGGGAGCCCTTGCCACTGATTCAGCTCCCTCTGAGCCAGCTTTCAGAGTGAACAGAACCTCTGATACTCCTGTTCTTATCTGTAAGCCAGAGCTCTCTGATTGGGCCAGATTAATAGCCCCAATCAGGGAACTCCTATTTAATGAGTTTAGATTAGAATGTTGCTGGAAAAGCATAGCAGGTCAGGCAGCATCCGAGGAGCAGGAAAATCGACATTTCAGGCCCCGATTACAATCGCTACAGTACAAAGGTGGGTTAGATTATCAGTGACAAGGAATTAAGATACCAAAATCTGCAAAAGTAAATCGACAGATGAAATGAGTGGACCACAAGGTGGCACATGGTGTATAATGTGGTGAAATGTGAGGTTATTCACTTTTGTGGAGAATATGAAAACATAATGTAGTGAAAAACTATTAAATGTTGGTGTTCAAATGACTGGGGTAACCATGTACAAAAAATACAGCATGTTAATATGCAAGCACAAGAAATAATGAGGAAAGCAAATGTTTTATGTACCCTTAGTACATGGGGTTGGTGTACAAAAATAAGGAAATCTTGCTAAATTGATCTAATCACACAACACCAGCTCCTCCACATCATAAGTCAGAACCTGTAACATATGTTCACTATGGTATAGCTATGACTTCCACACATAGCAGTATTGAGTTTTAATTTATAATAAAAAGTATCACTTTGGAATCTAAACCTGAAAATAGTTTTTGACTTTGTCTTCTCCTCAACCAGCCTGCCTTGAAGCCAATCTCGTTGTGTGACTTCAAACCACATGGTAAATGAGTGTTGATGTTTGTTTGATTCCATTCCTATGAAGCACCTTATGATACTATGTTAAAGTCAATATTAAATTGCTGTCATTGTTGGAAATTGTAAGGCTGTCCAGTTTGGTGTGAAGAGTAGAAAAGCACAGTACTGTTTAAATCGCTAGAGACTGAACATGCTCAAACCCAGACAGAATTGGGAGTCCCTGTCCATGAATCACAAAACATTAATATTCGGTGAATGATTAGGATGGCAGGTGAAATGTTGGCTTTTATTTCATGGGGACTGTAATAGAAAAGTTGGAAAGTCTTGTTACAATAGACAATGCATTAGTGAGGTCATATCTGAAATTCAAGTATCGATGTGGCCCCCATATTTAAGGTGGGATTTACCATACACTTACATTGGAAGCAGTTCAGAGAAAATGCCTCAGCAGAGAAGGTGTTGCTTTATGATGGGTTGGGCCTTTATTCATTGGAGTTTAGAGAAATGCAAAATGCTCTTATTGAAACATGTAGGGTTTTGGGGGGAGCATAGTGAGAGGGTGTATCCTGAGAGGAAAAGCAGAAATTGCTGGAAAAGCTCAGCAGGTCTGGGAGTATCTGTGGAAAGAAATCGGAGTTTCAGACTGGGTGGCATGGTGGCTCAGTGGTTAGCACTGCTGCCTCACAGCACCAGGGTCCCAGGTTTGATTCCAGCCTTGGTCGACTGTGTGGAGTTTGCACATTTTCCCCTTGTCTGTGTGGGGTTCCTTCCACAATCCAAAGATGTGCAGGTCAGGTGAACTGGCCATGCTAAATTGCCCATAGTGTTAGGTGCATTAGTCAGAGGGAAATGGGTTACTCTTCGGAGGGGTGGTGTGGACTGGTTGGACAGAAGGGCCTGTTTCCACACTGTAGGGAATCTAATCTAAACTGATTGTAGCTAGAAATAAGTTTTTCATAAAGCAGAAGATAGGATGGGGGAGGAGTTGAGGAGTAAATGATCGAGAGAGGTAGAGCCCAAGGAGAGATATGAACAATTGGACAGACAAAGGAGTAAATAATGATCAGGCTGGGAGAATGAATAGCTGCTATCAGAGATTATTAGTGACTAACAATGGGTTGTGTATAGTATCAGACCATATGATAACAAGGCCTGGTGTGGGGGTTGGGGTAAGGACATGGGAGAAGCCTTAAAGTTGTTGAACTCCATATTGAATCCAGAAGGCTGTAGATTCTCCAAGCAGAAAATGAGGTGCTGTTCTTGCAGCTTGCATTGTACTTCATTGGAGTACTGTAGGAAGCCTGAGGCAGATGTTGGCCAGGGAACACGGTGGTGTATTGTAGAGGCAGGCAACTGGAAGCTCCAGGGCCTTCTTTTGTGGACAGAACATAGGTGTTCCGCAAAGCAGTCACTTAGTCGCTGCTACATATCCAAGGACCCAAAACCACTTTATTGGTGAAGCAGCACTTTACCTGCACCTCACTCAACCTAGTCTACTGTATTCCCTGCTCATAATGTGGTCTTCACTAGTGTAGACTTCAGTGTTCAGCTTTTCTCATGTCCTTACCCCAATCCCCTACACCAGGCCTTGTCGTCACATGGTCTGTTTGAGCTCTATCTCCACCTATCATTTATTCCTAATCCCCTCCCCTCACCCTATCTTAGATTAGATTACCTACAGTGTGGAAACAGGCCCTTTGGCCCAACAAGTCCACACCGACCCTCCAAAGAATAACCCACCCAGACCCATTTCCCTCTGACTAATGCACCTAACATTATGGGCAATTTAACATGACCAATTCACCTGACCTGCACATCTTTCGACTGTGGGAGGATACCGGAACACCCGGAGGAAATCCATGCAGATACAGCGAGAATGTGCAAACTCCACACAGTCAGTCGCCCGAGGCTGGAATCGAACCTGTGAGGCAGCAGTGCTAACCGTTGTGCCACCGTGCCACCCAAAAGAAATTTCTGCATAAAAAACATTTTCCTAGCTATTTGCACCCAGTAAAGACTTCACCTGTTGGAAGCAAACAGATGTGGAGCTGGACATCTATTTTCGTAGCCATCATCAGCTCTGAAGAAGGGTCACTGAACCTGAAACATTAACTCTACTTTCTCTCACAGATGCTACCAGACCTGCTGAGCTTTTCCAACAATTTCTGTTTTTGTTCGTGATTGCTAGGATATGCAGTTCTTTTGGTTTTTATTTCGTATTCTGAGAGGATTTCCCCTTGGGCGAAAGTAAGGTCGTCCCATTGAACACTGACATGAGGGTAAATTTCTTCTCTAAGAGGGCATTATGCTTTAGAATCCTCTTCCCTAGAGAGTAGTGGAGGCTTGGAACATTAAGATATTCAAAGCTGAGTTGAACTTTTAATCTACAAGAGAATGGAGTTCTCAATCAGATCATCCCCAATCTTATAGAATAAAGGAATAGGCTTGAGGGGCTAAATGACCTATTCCTGGTCCTAATTCTACACTTTCAAACACAAGTTTAATCAAGTTAGACTGCCCCTGGTAGGGGCACCAATGGTCCTATTTCTTACATTCTTATATTGTTAACATTTAATTTAGCAAGGAACTAAGCAATTGCTAGGATTAATTGACTGGCTCAATATAAAGGAAGAAGGAAATAAGCACTGTACAGTGGTAATGTTGGCAGTGGGGAACATAAAGGAAGAAGATAATTTATGCTGCCTGCCCACCCCTCTTTTGTGGTTACATTCAAGCCCAGATGTCCCTGGAAAGGGAGCACACGGTGTCCACCAACATTCTCGATGCCTTTAGAGAGAAGTGGGCACTGCAGGGGGGTTCGAGTGCTTTATTTCCCCCTCCAACTCTATTTAGATTTAGTTCTTCCCCTCCCCCTTCACTTCCTTCACATAAGCCCACATGGGGGTTTACCTGGTGGTGGAAAGTATGGAATAAAAGTATTTGCATAATGGTGTTTTTAATGAGTTACTGCACACACAAACAACTTGGCTACTGTGGGAAAATATAAGCACTACTGCTATAAAGTGGTAATGGAGGGGATAAAATAGGAGAAAAAAATAAACAGCGAATTTGGAAGGTCTCCTCAGTCTAGGGAAAAAGGAAACAATATAAAGGGAGAAGAGATGGGATGAAGATGTGGAAGGAGCAACAAGACTGAGATATTAATAAACTGTAACCACAAATCAAAATGCCCTGGTTTCTGTCTCGCTGATTGTTTTGGATCTAGATTGAACGTTGCCATTTGCTGGCCCTTAGACAGTTAAAAGGTACAAAGCAGTAGAATCCTAAACTAAAGCACAAAATGAGGTGAATATCTAACTTCAGTGATCCACACAGTCTCAGCATTGCTTCAGTTGCCCATTAACATGTATTAATAATGCAAGGACCTGAATGGAATTGGCAGCTTCACCTGCTTGGCTCAGCTTGCAGGCAGTGAATAGTCATCACGGATCAAATGTAACAGCGGATTGCTGCAAGGTCATAGCTGGGTTACATTGGCATGGAAATCTTACCCAGGCAAGGAGTGCTTGGCTTACATAGGATTCTGGCCTCTATTTCTCTGTTCCCTCTTCATCTACCCTGTTCATTGCCATTAACTCCGTCTCACCACCACCATCTCTCCTTTAGCTTTTCACACAGCGCTGCTGATTTCAAGAGCGAGTGGATGGAAAGGAACACTTACTGAGCATCAAAACAGCCATCCCTACTTCTCCTGGTACTGAGCTCCTCCTGAGGGAAAGGCCCACATTCACACAGCTGGCCTGCTTGGCTAGGTCAACAAAGCATCCATTCTGAAGTGAAAAGCTGGACTTAGAACATAGAACATAGAAAGGTACAGCACAGAACAGGCCCTTTGGCTCATGATGTTGTGCCGAGATTTAATCCTAATGTAAAATATAGTAACAACCTACACACCCCTCAACTCACTGCTATCCATGTGCATGTCCAGCAGTCACTTAAGTGTCCCTAATGGCTCTGCTTCCACCACCACCGTTGGTAACGCATTCCATGTATTCATAACTCTCTGTGTAAAAAACCTACCTCTGATGTCGCCTTTATACCTTCCTCCCAATATCTTCAAACTATGACTTCTCGTACCAGTCAATCCTGCCCTGGGGATAAGTCTCTGGCTATTGACTCTATCTATTCCTCTCATTACCTTGTACACCTTTATCAGGTCTCCTCTCTTCCTCCTTCTCTCCAGAGAGAAAACTCCGAGCCTATTCAACTTTTCTTCATAAGACAACCCTCCAGTTCAGGCAGCATCCTGGTAAACCTTCTTTGCACTCTCTCCAAAGCCTCTGTATCTTTCCTATAGTAGGGCGACCAGAACTGGACACAATATTCCAAGTGTGGCTTCACCAGGGACTTGTAGAGCTGCAGCAAAACCTCACAGCTCTTAAACTCTATCCCCCTGTTGATGAAAACCAAAACACCATATGCTTTCTTAACAACCCTATCCACTTGGGTGGCAACTTTGAGGGATCTATGTACTTGCACACCCAGATCCCTCTGTTCCTCCACACTGCCAAGAATCCTGTCTTTAATCCTATATTCAGCATTTGAGTTCGACCTTCCAAAATGCATCACTTCACATTTATCCAGGTTGAACTTCACCTGCCATTTCTTAGCCCAGCTCTGCATCCTGTCTATGTCGCGCTGTAATCACACTATGCTTTGCCAAATAGTCATAAATCCTATCCCTCAGAATTCTTTCCAAAACTTTGCTGACCACAGACGTAAGACTGACTGGTCTGTAATTGCCAGGGATTTCCCTATTACCCTTCTTGTAAAGAGGAACAACATTCGCCTCCTTCCAAACCTCTGGTATAACCCCCGTGGAGAGTGAGGAGGCAAATACCTTCGCCAGCGGCTTAGCAACCTCCTTTCTCACTTCCTGGAACAGCCTAGGATAAATCTGGTCTGGCCCTGGGGACTTATCAATCTTAATATTTTCCAAAATTTCTAGCACATCAACTTCATTGATCTTGATCTGGTCAAGAATGTATCCCAGCTCCTCCAAGTTTTCAATTACAACAAGTTCCCTTTCCTTGGTGAAAACCGAAGCAAAAAACTCATTTAGGGCTTTCCCTATCTGCTCAGACTCCACGCACAAGTTCCCTCCGCTATCCCTGATCGGCCCTACCTTCTCCCTCATCATTCTCTTATTCCTCATGTATGAGTAAAACGTCTTTGGGTTCTCCCTAATCCTTCTTGCCAAGCCTTTTTGTGCCCCCTCCTGGCTCTCCTCAGTCCATTTCTGAGCTCCTTTCTAGTAAGCCTGTAATCCTCTAAAGCTGTGCTAGATCCTTGCTTCCTCCACCTTACATAAACTGTCTTCTTCCTTTTGACAAGAAGTTCCTCTGTTCTCATCATCCAAGGTTCCTTAATCTTGCTTCTTCTTACCTGCTTCGGAGGAACAAATTTGTGCATCATTCGCAACAACTGCTCCTTAAATAGTCTCCACATGTCTTCTCTGCCCTTTCTGTGGAACAATTGCTCCCAGTCTATACTTTCCAACTACAGTCTGATAGCATCATGATTTCCTTTTGCCCAAATGAATATCTTCCCTCGGTAATTGCTCCTTTCCCTCTCCAAGGCTATGCTCAATGGGAGGCAGTTGTGATCACTGTCACCAAAGTGCTCTCCCACCGCAAGATCTGACGCCTGTCCTGGCTCGTTGCCGAGCACATAATCCAAAATGGCCTCTCCCCTCATTGGTCTGTCGACATACTGAGCAAGGAAACCCTCCTGAACACACCTGACAAAATTGGTTCCATCCAAATCATTTACAGTTAGAAGGTTCCAGTCGATATTGGGAAAGTTGAAATTGACGATGCTCTCCACCGCATCTCCTCCACTTCCCGCTCCTCTGCCCTTGAGCCCCGCTCCTCCAATTGCCACCAGAACAGAACCCCACTGGTCCTCACCTACCACCCCCTCAACCTCCATATACATTGTATCATCCATCGTCATTTCCGCCACCTCCAAACGGACCCCACCACCAGGGATATATTTCCCTCCCCTCCCCTATCAGCGTTCCGAAAAGACCACTCCCTCCGTGACTCCCTCGTCAGGTCCACACCCCCCCCACCAACCCAACCTCCACTCCCGGCACCTTCCCCTGCAACCGCAAGAAATGCAAAACTTGCGCCCACACCTCCTCCCTTAACTCTGTCCAAGGCCCCAAGGGATCCTTCCATATCTGTCACAAATTCACCTGCACCTCCACACACATCATTTACTGCATCCGCTGCACCCGATGTGGCCTCCTCTACACTGGGGAGATAGGCCGCCTATTTGCGGAACGATTCAGAGAACACCTCTGGGATACCTGGACCAACCAACCCAATCACCCCGTGGCTCAACACTTCAACTTCCCCTCCCACTCCACCGAGGACATGCAGGTCCTTGGACTCCTCCATTGCCAGAACATAACAACACGACGGTTGGAGGAAGAGCACCTCATCTTCCGCCTGGGAACCCTCCAACCACAGGGATGAACTCAGATTTCTCCAGTTTCCTCATTTCCCCTCCCCCCACCTTGTCTCAGTCCCAACCCTCAGGTTCAGCACCACCCTCCTAACCTGCAATCCTCTTCCTGACCTCTCCGCCCCCACCCCCACTCCAGACTATCACCCTCACCTTAACCTCCTTCCACCTATCACATTTCCAACGCCCCCCCCCCCCCCCCTCCAAGTCCCTCCTCCCTACCTTTTATCTTAGCCTGCTTGGCACACTTTCCTCATTCCTGAAGAAGGGTTCATGCCCAAAACGTCGATTCTCCTGCTTCTTGGATGCTGCCTGACCTGCTGCGCTTTTCCAGCAACACATTTTCAGCTCTGATCTCCAGCATCTGCAGTCCTCACTTTCTCCTAAAAAGTTGAAATCACCCACAACAACAACCCTGCTACTTCTGCATTTTTTCTGAACCTGCCCACCGATGAGATCTTCAATCTCTCTATTGCTATTAGGTGGTCTGTAGAAAAACCCAATGTAGTGGCTGTTCCCTTGCTGTTCCTAACTTCCACCATACTGACTCAGTAGACAAACATTACTCAACAGCCTTCGTTTCTGTAGCTGTGATGCACTCTCTGATTAGCAATGTTACACCCCCTCCTCTTTTTCCACCCTCCCTGTTCTTTTTAAATGTTCTAAACCCTGGAACATCAAGCAGCATTCCTGCCCCAGTGAAACCCATGACTCTGTCATGGACACAACATCTTAGTCCCAAGTACTGATAGAGCAATACAGCACAGGAGGAGGCCATTCATCCAATCATTCCTCTGCTGGCTCATAGAATGACTGAAAATCAAAGGATCGTACAATACAGCAGATGTCTTTCAGCTCATGAAGTCTGTAACGCCAAGATGTTATTAAATCTTCCCACTTTCTAGCACAATGCCCACAGCTTTGAAGGAACTATCCAATTAGTCTCACACCCTCCATTTTCCTCCTAGCCAAGCAATATTTCCTTTTAAATATTTCCTTTTGATTGTTATAGAGTCATAGAGATGTACAGCATGGAAACAGATCCTTCGGTCCAACCCAACCATGCCGACCAGATATCCCAACCCAATCTAGTCCCACCTGGCAGCACCTGGCCCATATCCCTCCAAACCCTTCCTATTCATATACCCATCCAGATGCCTCTTAAATGTTGCAATTGTACCGGCCTCCACCACATCCTCTGGCAGCTCATTCCATACATGTATCACCCTCTGTGTGAAAAAGTTGCCCTATAGATCTCTTTTATATCTTTTCCCTCTCACCCTAAACCTATGCCCTCTAGTTCTGGACTCCTCAACCACAGGGAAAAGACTTTGTCTATTTATCCTATCCATGCCCCTCATAATTTTGTAAACCTCATCAGGTCACCCCTCAGCCTCCGACGCTCCAGGGAAAACAGCACCAGCCTGTTCAGCCTCTCCCTGTAGCTCAAATCCTCCAACTCTGGCGACATTCTTGTAAATCTTTTCTGAACCCTTTCAAGTTTCACAACATCTTGATAGGAAGGAGACCAGAAATGCACGCAATATTCCAACAGTGGCCTAACCAATGTCCCGTACAGCCGTAACATGACCTTCCAACTTCTGTATTCAATACTCTGACCAATAAAGGAAAGCATACCAAATACCTTCTTCACTATCCTATCTACCTGTGACTCCACTTTCAAGGAGCTATGAACCTGCACTCCAAGGTTTCTTTGTTCAGCAACACTCCCTAGGACCTTACCATTAAGTGTATAAGTCCTGCTAAGATTTGCTTTCCCAAAATGCATTTATCTGAATTAAACTCCATCTGCCATGTCTCAGACCATTGGCCCATCTGGTCAAGATCCTGTTATAATCTGAGGTAACCCTCTTCGCTGTCCAATACACCTCCAATTTTGGTGTCATCTGCAAACTTAGTAACTGTACCTCTTATGCTCGCATCCAAATTGTTTATGTAAATGACAAAAAGTAGAGGACACTGCACCAATCCTTGTGGCACTCCACTGGTCACAGGCCTCCAGTCTAAAAAACAACCCTCCACCACTACCCTCTGTCTTCTACCTTTGAGCCAGTTCTGTATCCAAATGGTTAGCTCTCCCTATGTTCCATGAGATCCAACTTTGCTAATCAGTCTCCCATGGGGAACCTTGTCGAACGCCTTACTGAAGTCCATATAGATCACATTTACTGCTCTGCCCTCATCAATCTTTTTTGGTACTTCTTCAAAAAAACTCAATCAAGTTTGTGAGACATGATTTCCCACGCACAAAGCCATGCTGACTATCCCTAATCAGTCCTTGCCTTTCCAAATACATGTGCATCCTGTCCCTCAGGATTCCCTCCAACAGCTTGCCCACCACTGACGTCAGGCTCACCGGTCTATAGTTCCCTGGCTTGTCCTTACCAGCCTTCCTAAACAGTGGCACCACGTTTGCCAACTTCCAGTCTTCCGGCACCTCACCTGTGACTATCGATGATACAAATATCTCAGCAAGAGGCCCAGCAATCACCTCTCTAGTTCTCGGGTACATCTGATCAGGTTATGGTGATTTATCCACCTTTAACTGTTTCAAGACATCAAGCACTTCCTCCTGTAGTAATCTGGACATTTTACAAGATGTCACTGTTTATTTCCCTACAGTCTATATCTTCCATATCTTTTTCCACAGTAAATACTGATGCAAAAAATTCATTTAGTATCTCCTCCATTTTCAGTGGCTCCACACAAAAGCCACCTTGCTGATCTTTGAAGGGCCCTATTCTCTTCCTAGTTACCTTTTGTCCTTAATGTATTTGTAAAAACCGTTGGATTCTCCTTAAAATTCTATATACCAAAGCTATCTCATGTCCCCTTTTTGCCCTCCTGATTTCCCTCTTAAGTATACTCCTACTTCCTTTATACTCTTCTAAGGATTTACTCGATCTATCCTGTCTGTACCTGACATATGCTTCCTTCTTTTTCTTAACCAAACACTCAATTTCTTTAGTCATCCAGCATTCCCTGTACCTACCAGCCTTTCCTTTCACCCTGACAGGAATATGCTTTCTCTGGATTCTTGTTATCTCATTTCTGAAGGCTTCCCATTTTCCAGCCACCTAATAGAATTATGGTCGCTGGCTCCAAAGTGCTTCCCCACTGACACCTCAGTCACCTGCCCTGCCTTACTTCCCAAGAGTAGGTCAAGTTTTGCACCTTCTCTAGTAGGTATATCCACATACTGAATCAGAAAATTGTCTTGTATGCACTTAACAAATTCCTCTCCATCTAAACCTTTAACACTATGGCAGTCCCAGTCGATATTTGGAAAGTTAAAATCCCCTAGCATAACTAATCTGTTTCACTGTATTTGATCACAGTTTAGCCTGACCCTGGATAGATCTGTCAGACTTGAATTGCATAATCACACACTGTTGCCATTTGGCCCATTTAGCTTCTGCTAGCTCGCTGTGAGACCATTTATTAAATCCCAAATCCTAACCTTTCCCTGCAAGATTGCTATCTCCCTGCAGATTCTTATCCAAATCCCTCAGCTCCCCAATTCCACAATTACGCACAATCAGGAGTCAGCAATTTCTCCCAGCCAGATTACTTCTGTGGATCTTGACTTTATATCATTTGTTGTTCCAACACACGGTGAGAGCAAATCTAAAACAAAAAATCATGGGACCCACACATTGCTCACTGGGCCAGCTTTTATTGCCTGTCCCTAGTTGCCCCTTGAGAAGGTGGAGGTGAGCTACCTTCTTGAACCGCTGCACCCCATGTGCTGTAAGCTGGCCCACAATGCTCAGAGGGAGAGAATTCCAGGATTTTGACCCAGTGACACTGTAGGAATAGTGATATATTTCCAAGTCAGGATGGTGAGTCGCTTGGAGGGAAACTTGCAGGGGGTGCTGTTCCTAAATATCGGCCATCCTTATCCTTCTAGATGGAAGTGGTCACGGGCTTGAAGGTTTGAATCTCATCACATTAGTGAGTTTCTTTGCTGAGACCTTGGACAGCCTGTCCTGACCTATTTTCTCGGAATAAGCACAATCGCTGTGCAGAAAGTGACTTGGTGTGATGATATTGAGGCAGAGATCTTAACCGCCCACTCAAAATCAGCGCTCATGGTAAACAGACAATGTGAGACTGAAGTCCACTGACTTTCTATGACAGTCAATCCACTGTCCTTCACCCCACGGGAAACTGGGGAAGAGGTCAGATCCAGGGTCAAACTAGACAGTTGCCACATTGCCATGGTAACAAGAAACTCAGTATAACCCTACACTAATTCCCAACCCTTCAAAGCACTCATTTCTAGAGTGTAGGTGAAAAAACAAATCCCTGAAACATTTCAAATGAGTTCACGAATTATGTAAAATAGCATCAGCTTTACACTTACCTCTGCTCTTATTGGTTTTATGCTTCATAAGAACTTCATCCCTTTTCTTTATCTAACCCTTCTATTCATT
The DNA here is from genome assembly GCF_020745735.1 of Hemiscyllium ocellatum. NCBI lineage: Eukaryota > Metazoa > Chordata > Chondrichthyes > Orectolobiformes > Hemiscylliidae > Hemiscyllium > Hemiscyllium ocellatum. The sequence continues at coordinate 2,352,953 of NC_083425.1, read as the reverse complement.
TTTCTTTTCATTTTAATCCAACATTCCCTCAAATTAATGACATATGCCAAGACTGCTCCATTAGGTATAGAGTCCCGTGTCCTAACCATTGCCAAGGGAAAGGTTTTTCATCTGAATTTCTATTGGATTTATTTCTGATCATTTTGTAATTATTGTCCCTATTTGCTGCACTGCCTGACAAACGTATACATTAACTATCGCAACATTCAGTCATTCAGCTGGTAAATGGCATCAAACAATGTAACATTGCAGAAACTTCAGATTATAACAGGATTACAACCAGATGGGCCAATGGGCTGAGAAGTGGCAGATGGAGTTTAATTCGGATAAATGCGAGGGGCTGCATTTTAGGAAAGCAATTCTTAGCAGGACTTATACACTTAATGGTAAAGTCCTAGGGAGTGTTGCTGAACAAAGAAACCTTGGAATGCAGGTTCATAGCTCCTTGAAAGTGGAGTCGCAGGTAGATAGGATAGTGAAGACGGTGTTTGGTATGCTTTTCTTTATTGGTCAGAGTTTTGAGTACAGGAGTTGGGAGATCATGTTACGGCTGTACAGGACATTGGTTAGGCTACTGTTGGAATATTGCGTGCAATTCTGGTCTCCTTCCCATCAGAAAGATGTTGTGAAACTTGAAAGGGTTCAGAAAAGATTTACAAGGATGTTGCCAGGGTTGGAGGATTTCAGCTATAGGAAGAGGCTGGACAGGTTGGGGCTTTTTTCCCTGGAGCATTGGAGGCTGAGGGGAGACCTTATAGAGGTTTACAAAATTATTAGGGGCTTGGATAGGGTAAATAGGCAAAGTCTTTTCCCTGGGGTCGGAGAGTCCAGAACTAGAGGGCATAGGTTTAGGGTGAGAGGGGTAAAATATAAAAAAGACCTATGGGGCAACGTTTTCACACAGAGGGCGGTATGTGTATGGAATGCTGCCAGAGGATGTGGTGGAGGCTGGCACAATTGCAACACTTAAGAGGCATTTGGATGGGTATATGAATAGGAAGGGTTTGGAGGGATATGGGCTGGGTGCTGCAGGTGGGATTAGATTGGGTTGGGATATCTGGTCGGCATGGACGGGTTGGACCGAAGGGTCTGTTTCCATGCTGTACATCTCTATGACTCTATGCCTACACCAGCTTGCTAAAGGAACAACATTACCTCCTACCAATCTCCTGCTTTATCCCCTTACCCTGGCAAATTATATTTATTCAACCAATCATCCAATGCCCTCCTGAATGCCTTAAGTGAACAAGACTCCACCATATTTCCAGGCAATGTATTTATTAACCTAACTACTCTTAATCCAGCCTATTTATTAATCTAACTACTAACTTAACTATTGACAAGGTCCGACATGGAAGACTTTTCAAGAAGACAAATGCCAATGGATACAGGGTAATTTGATAGTGGATTCAAAACTGGCTCAGTTGTAGGAGACAGGTGATAACAGAAAGCTGCTGTAGTGACAGGAAGCCAGTGTCCAGTGCCATACTATGAGGATCTGTGCTGGGTTGCCTATTATTCATTATTTATATAAATGACCATAGATGACTGGGAGGTGATACACTTTGGAAAAACCAATTTGATAAGAAAGCAGTCAATGAATGGCATGGCACTAGGAAGTTCTGTAGAACAAAGGGACCTTGGTGTGTTTGTCCATAGCTCTCTGAATGTTAGCAGGGTGGTGGAAACATCATTTGGGGCACTTGCCTGAATCGGTCGAGGTATAGATTATAAGACCAGGGAGGTTATATTGGAGCTATACAGGGCTTTGGTGAGACCACAGCTGGAATACTGTGTACAGTTCCTGTTGCTATGTTACAGGAAGGATGTGATTGCACTGGAAGGGGTGCAGAGGAGATTACCAGGATGCTGGAAAATGTAAGTTATGAGAAGATGTTGGATAGTCTTGGGTTGTTTTCGTTAGAGCAGAGAAGGTTAAAGGATGATCTGATTGAGGCTTACAAGGTGATGAGGGGCATGGAGAGGGTGGATAAAGATCAGCTGTCCCCTTAGTTGAAGGGTCAGTCACAAGGAGACACAGGTTCAAGGTGAGGGGCAGGAGGTATTGGAGAATGTGAGGAAAAATGTTTTTACCCAGAGGGTGAAGACTGAATTTGCTGCCTGGGAGGGTGTTGGAGGCGAGTTGCCTCATATCCTTTAAAAAGTTCCTGGATGAACACTTGGCATGTCATAACATTCAAGGCGAGGGGTCAAGTGCTGGTAAATGGAATGAGTTGAAGGTCAGGTGTGTAGTGTTTGCAATGAGGTCAACCAGCTGGACATTATAGAATATGAAATCAAAACCAAAAGAACTATGGATGCTGTAAATCAAAAACAAAAATAGAAGTTGCTGGAAAAGCTCAGCAGGTCAGGCAGCATCTGTAGAGAGAAATTAGAGTTAATGTTTCAGGTTAAGTGGTCCTTCCTCTGAAGTTATATAAATCAGCTCCCTGACTGATGCTGTTAATCTGGTCCAATCAGAGACCCCTGGCTGACAGCTATAAACAGGAATGTTAGAGGTTCTGTTCACTCTGAGAGCTGACTCTGAAGAAGCTGGATCAGTGTCACGTACTCTCCATGTGTAAGTAAAGGGTGACTTGGTGACACGATACCGGCCTCTGTGGAGTTATTTCAGTGGTGACAAGAATGAAGTGCCCTTCTGATAAAACTCACTCATCACAATCTTCTTGAGTTGGGGTAAACATTTCTGACATCAGAAGCTGACACATCTGATCCTAGTGTTGAAGACTGAGCCCACTCTGTGGAAAGAAAGCATTTTTTTTCTGGGCAAGTGACATTGGGGCAGATGAAAAGCAACAAGTAAATCTCCTGACAGCTTGAGGACCCCAGCTTTTTTTGATTACTGGGCGCTTATCTTTCCCTGAGGCACCAGATACTAAAAACTGACTGATTTAGTGAAGGAATATTACGACTTCAATCCTCCTCTAATTCTGAGATGCTATCAGTTTACTCAGCAATTCAAGAATCAGGGGAATCTGTATCAGGATTTTGGATTAGGTTAAGATGACTGGAAGAGTCATGTGACTTTGGTTTAACCCTTAATGAAATGTATGTGGGATTAATAATGCAACCATGCAAAAGCATATGCTAGCTGAAACCCAACTGGACTTAATCAGGCACCACAACTGGCTTTACCATTGGAAAATGCAGCAAGTGGAGCATATCGATTGCATTGTTTTCCGATGGAAGTGGGTACCTTCACCGACTGAGCTTGGGTAACACCACTTGAGTGAAGGCAATTGCAGAGCCTCACTCAGAGCACACCCTGAACAGAGGGACCCGAGGTCAGCTCACAGCAAAACCCCAAAACAAAGCCAAGCCTCAGCCCAACGGTTAAAACTTTCTTCAGGATCTGGGCTGGCATGACATTGTAGTTGCTGCTGGTATGTGGACTCGAGACAGTGAAAGAATCCCACTGGGCCTAAACTGAGGTAACAGAACTCATGTTACAGTTGAATAGATCTTCGGTTTGGCCACATTTGGAGTACTGCATACAGTGTGGTCGCCACATTACTAACAGGATATGGATGCTTTGGAGAGGTTGCAGAGGAGGTTCCCCAGGTATGGTGTGGTATGGAGGGCAATAGCTATGAAGAGAGCTTAGGGTTATTTCCATTAGAAAGACAGAGGTTGAGGGGGGACCTGATTGAAATCTACAAAATTATGAGAGGTAGAGACAGGGTAGATAGCAAGAAGCTTTTTCCCAGAGTGGGGGACTCAATTACTCGGGGTCACAAGTTCACGGTGAGAGGGGAAAGGTTTAAGGGAGATATGTGTGGAAAGTTCTTTATACAGAGGGTGGTGGGTGCCTGGAATGTGTTGCCAGGGGAGGTGGTAGAGCCAGGCACAATAGCATCACTTAAGATGTATCTAGACAGATAAATGAACAGACATGGAGCAGAGGGATACAGATCCTTAGGGAATAGGCGACAGGTTTAGATGGAGGATCTGGATCGGCACAGGCTTGGAGGGCCAATGGGCCTGTTCCTGTGCTGTGATTTTATTTGTTCTTTGTCCTTTATTCTGAAAAGTCCACCTACAACTGATATGGAACAGTCAAATTGCTTAGCAACATTCAAATCAGAACTAATCAAAATAAGCATCTGGTTAAATGGTCACCCAGTTCTCATGGAGGTCAATACTGGTGTGGCCATTTCAATGACCACTGAACCACCTTTAACAAAATTCACTCTGGACTCAAACCACTAAGCTTGCACAAAACCTCAGCTAGACAGAGAACCTATACCGGGGAACCTTTACAGGTTAAGTGTAAAGGTTCTAGTCTCTGATGAGAAGCAACTGGTTCAGTTCCCACTGATTGTAGTAAAAGGCTCGGGCCTAAGCTTGATGGTTGAGTAAGATTCACCTGGATTGGCTCAACATTTTTCATTAGAAAATAGTTGTCTCAATGAAGTCCTAATTAAATACCCAAAAGTTTTTCAGTAAGATCTAGGAACTATCCATGGAACAAAGGTCACCTTACATGTTGAAAATGTGTTGCTGGTTAAAGCACAGCAGGTCAGGCAGCATCCAAGGAATAGGAAATTCGACGTTTCGGGCATAAGCCCTTCATCAGGAATGAAGGGCTTATGCCCGAAACGTCAAATTTCCTATTCCTTGGATGCTGCCTGACCTGCTGTGCTTTAACCAGCAACACATTTTCAACTGTGATCTCCAGCATCTGCAGACCTCATTTTTTACACCTTACATGTTGACCAGGAAGCAATTCCATGATTCTGTAAGGCCCGCCCAGTGCCATTTGCCTTATGGACAAAAATAGAGGCAAAAATCAGGAGGCTGGAGAGTGAAGGAATCAGCAAACCAGCACAGTTTGCAGAATGAAGAAAGTAAGGACTGCAGATGCTGGAGATCAGAGTCAAAAGGTGTGGCACTGGAAAAGCACAGCCAGTCAGGCAACATCTGAGGAGCAAGAGAGTCAAAGTTTCAGGTATAAGGAATGGACAGCACCAATTGTGCCTATTTTGAAGCCTGATGAGTCAGTTCGTCTTTGCAACTGGATAAATACCCAACATTTGCAAAGAGGATTTACACACAAAACCGATGAGGGTTCTGTCCTTCATGAAACTGGACATGAGCCATGTGGAGCTGTAATTGCGGTTAGCTGAGGATTCCCAGACGTATGCTACAATTAATACCCATTAGAGTGTGAACCAACATTTGAGACTGTCATTTGGGGTATCGTCAGACTGTACGATTTTTCAGTGGACAATGGAGAACATTTTACAAGGTCAACCCCAGGTCACCATTTCTGTAGATGTGCTAATCACAGGGAAGAGCAAAAGGAGCACTTAGAAAACTTGGACATAGTCCTTAGATGTTTCTCCCAGGCGGGTGTATGCCTTAGAAAGGAATTACATGTGCTCCAGGCAGCACAAGTGACCTACTTGGGCAATAGAGTTGCCCAGACCAGATTACACCCGTTGGAAGGTGAAGTGACTGCAATTGAATGCACTGACGCCTCTGTCTGTACCAGAGCACAGGTGTTTCCTTGGTAGTTATACATAACTTGGGTTCCCCCATTCTGGACCCTGTAAACTCTTAAAGGGTCAGCCTTTGAAATGTTTGCACACCCAAGCTTTCAAGCAAGTGAAGAAAGAGCTATCATCCTCTGAGGTGTTGGCACACTATGATCCCAAGAGAGATCTGGTATTGACATGCGATGCCTCCCCTTACATCACCAATGTAGTATTAGCTCATAGGTGAAAGTGAGGACTGTAGATGCTGGAAATCAGAGTCTAGATAAGAGTGGTGCTGGAAAAGCACAGCAGGTCAGGCAGCATCCGGGGAGCAGGAAAATCGATATGTTTCGGGCAAAAGCCCTTCATCAGGGTGGCCCAACGGAGAGGAACCTCCAATAGTGTATCCAAGACCTTGGCTAATGCAGACCATAAATACGCCCAGATAGAGATGGTGGTCATATTTGGAGTCAGAAAGTTCCACCAATACCTTTACGGATGTAAATTTGCAATAACAGACCACAAACTCCTGCTGGGTTTACTAAAAGAGGACAAGGCAGAGCTGCTATAATTTCAGGCTGAGTTCAGTGGTGGGCTTTAGTACTGAGTGCATATAATTACAAGTTGGAACACCACCCAGGAGGCCAAGCAGCAAATGGGGATGCATTGAGCTGCCTCCTGCTGGCAGATACACCTCCTGTGGTGCGGTTAGTGGAAGAGCCCAGCAGGTTCAAGAACACTTTCTTTCCTGCTGGACTCTATAACTTCAAATAATGCTGATCTTGCTAATGTTGATCATGCCCTGTGCAATGTAATTTGCATGCCTAAGCCTCAGTGTTTTTTCACCCTATGATCTGTATGCCCTTGCTTACTATGATCTGCCTGTACTGCTCATAAACAAAGCTTTTCACTGTACTTAGGTTCACGTGACAATAAATCAATCAAAATCAAAAATAAACAATCAATATCAATTTCCTGGTCACACTTGCAGTCATAGCTGACAATATTAGATTTTGGATGCAGAAAGGTCTGGTCCTGGCAAAATTGAGAGAGCTGGTGGTGATGGGGGAAACCAAAGGGCTGTCACAACCAGAATAGAAACCCTTTTTTGACCTGGACAGACCAGATCACAAATACCACCAGAGGATGGCATCTTATTATTGTCCCGAGCTAAGGTAGCTGCCAGATACTTAGCTTCTCACCAATATCTTCATTTTGGAAACCCCAGGATGTCCCTAAAGGAGTTGTTTCCAGTGACCAGGATTAGATGCAGACACTGGTGGGGCACTGCCCAGCCTTAGCGAGGAGAAACGTTACCCAGCAGCTCCCTCACATTCGTGGGAATGGCCGGGAAAACCCTGGACTCAGTTACACATCAACTATTCAGGTCCTTCCATGCACTCAATGTCCTGACTCATAGAGTCATAGAGTCATAGAGATGTACAGCATGGAAACAGACCCTTCAGTCCAATCCGACCATACGACCAGATATCCCAACCCAATCTAGTCCCACCTGCCAGCACCCGGCCCATATCCCTCCAAACCCTTCCTATTCATATATCCATCCAAATGCCTCTTAAATGTTGCAATTGTACCAGCCTCCACCACATCCTCTGGCAGCTCATTCCACACACATACCACCTGTAGGTCTCTTTTATATCATTCCCTTCTCAACCTAAACCTATGCCCTCTAGTTCTGGACTCCCCGATCCCAGGGAAAAGACTTTGCCTATTTACCCTATCCATGCTCCTCATAATTTTGTAAACCTCTATAACGACACCCCTCAGCCTCTGACGCTCCAGCCTGTTCAGCCTCTCCCTATAGCTCAAATCCTCCAACCCTGGCAACATCCTTGTAAATCTTTCAAGTTTCACAACATCTTTCCAAAAGGAAGGAGACCAGATTTGCACGCAATATTCCAACAGTGGCCTAACCAATGTCCTGTACAGCCGCAACATTATCTCCCAACTCCTGTATTCAATACTCTGACCAATAAAGGAAAGCATACCAAACACCTACTTTGCTATCCTATCTACCTGTGACTTCACTTTCAAGGAGCAATGAACCTGCACTCCAATGTTTCTTTGTTCAGCAACACTCCCTAGCACCTTACCATTAAGTGTATAAGTCCTGCTAAGATTTGCTTTCCCAAAATGCAGCATCTCGTATTTATCTGAATTAAACTCCATCTGCCATTTCTCGGACCATTGGCCCATCTGATCCAGATCCTGTTGTAATCTGAGGTAACCCTCTTCGCTGTCCACTACACCTCCAATTTTGGTGTCATTTGCAAACTTACTAACTGTACCTCTTATGCTCGCATCCAAATCATTTATGTAAATGACAAAAAGTAGAGGACCCAGCACCGATCCTTGTGGCACTCCACTGGTCACAGGCCTCCAGTCTAAAAAACAACCCTCCACCACCACCCTTTGTCTTCTACCTTTGAGCCAGTTCTGTATCCAAATGGCTCGTTCTCCCTGTATTCCATAACCTTGCTAACCAGTCTCCCATGCGGACCCTTGTTGAACGCCTTACTGAAGTCCATATAGATGACATCTACTGCTCTGCCCTCATCAATCCTCTTTGTTACTTCTTCAAAACATTCAAACAAGTTTGTGATTTCCCATGCACAAAGCCATGTTGACTATCTCTAATCAGTCATTGCCTTTCCAAATACATGTACATCCTGTCCCTCAGGATTCCCTCCAACAACTTGCCCACCACCGACGTCAGGCTCACCGGTCTATAGTTCCCTGGCTTGTCCTTACCACCCTTCCTAAACAGTGGCACCACGTTAGCCAACTTCCAGTTTTCAGGCACCTCATCTGTGACTATCGATGATACAAATATCTCAGCTAGAGGCCCAGCAATCACTTCTCTAGCTTCCCACAGAGTTCTAGGGTACACCTGATCAGGCCCTAGGGTTTATCCACCTTTGCCTATTTCAAGATATCCAGCACTTCCTCCTCTGTAATCTGGACAATTTGCAAGATGTCACCATCTATTTCCCTACACTCTATATCTTCCATATCCTTTTCCACAATAAATACTGATGCAAAATGCTCATTTAATATCTCCCCCACTTTCTGTGCTCCACACAAAGGCCACCTTGTGATCTTTGAAGGGCCCTATTCTCTCTCTAGTTACTCTTTTGTCCTTAATGTATGTGTAAAAACCCTTTGGATTCTCCTTAATTCTATTTGCCAAAGCTATCTCATGTCCCCTTTTTGATCTCCTGATTTCCCTCTTAAGTATACTCCTACTGCCTTTATACTCTTCTAAGGATTCACTCGATCTATCCTGTCTATACCTGACATATGCTTCCTTCTTTTTCTTAACCAAACACTCAATTTCTTTAGTCATCCAGCATTCCCTATATGTACCAGCCTTTCCTTTCATCCTATCAGGAATATACTGTCTCTGGATTCTCGTTATCTCATTTCTGAAGTCTTCCCATTTTCCGGCCGTCCCTTTACCTGTGAACATTTGCCCCCAATCAGCTTTCAAATGTTCTTGCCTAATACCGTCAAAATTGGCCTTTTTCCCATTTAGAACTTTAACTTTTAGATCTGGTCTATCCTTTTCCATCATTATTTTAAATCTAATAGAATTATGGTTGCTGGCCCCAAAGTGCTCCCCCACTGACACCTCAGTCACCTGCCCTGCCTTATTTCCCAAGAGTAGGTCAAATTTTGCAACTTCTCTAGCAGGTACATCCACATACTGAATCAGAAAATGGTCTTGTACACACTTAACAAATTCCTCTCCTTCTAAACCCTTAACACTATGGCAGTCCTCGTCTACGTTTGATAAGTTAAAATCCCCTACCATAACCACCCTATTATTCTTACAGATAGCTGAGATCTCCTTACAAATTTGTTTCTCAATTTCCCTCTTACTATTAGGGGGTCTATAATACAATCCCGATAAGGTGATCATCCCTTTCTTATTTCTCAGTTCCACCCAAATAACTTCCGTGGATGTATTTCCGGGAATATCCTCCCTCAGTACAGCTGTAATGCTATCCCTTATCAAAAATACTACTCCCCCTCCTCTCTTGCCTCCCTTTCTATCCTTCCTGTAGCATTTGTATCCCGGAACATTAAGCTGCCAGTCCTGCCCATCCCTGAGCCATGTTTCTGTAATTGCTATGATATCCCAGTCCCATGTTCCTAACCATGCCCTGAGTTCATCTGCCTTCCCTGTTCGCACCCCCACCACCACCACCAACCCCACCCCCCCCCCCCGCCCCCGCCCCCACCTTACTAATTTAAATCCTCCCTAGCAGCTCGAGCAAGTTTCTCTGCCAGCATATTAGCCCCTTTCCAATTTAGGTGCAATCCATCCTTCTTTCACAGGTTACTTCTACCCCAAAAGATATTCCAATGATCCAAAAATGTGAATCCTTCTCCCATACACCAACTCCTCAGCCATGTATTCATCTGCTCTATCCTCCTATTCCTGCCCTCACTGGCTCGTAGCTCTGGGAGTAATCCAAATATTACTACCCTTGAGGACTTCCTTTTTAAATTTTTGCCTAACTCTCTGTAATCTCCCTTCAGAATCTCAACCTTTTCCCTTCCTATGTCGTTGGTTCCAATGTGGACAATGACCTCTTGCTGCCCCCTCTCCCCCGTGAGAACATTCTGCACCCTCTCTGAGACATCCTTGATCCTGGCCCCAGGAAACAACACACCATTCTGCTTTTTCTCTGCTGGCCACAGAAACATTTATCTGTACCTTGCACTACAGAATCCCCTAACACAACTGATCTCTTGGAACCCAACACACCCCTTGTTGCATTAGAGCCAGTCTCAATACCAGAAACTTGGCTGTTCGTGCTATGTTCCTCTGAGAATCCATCACCCCCTACATTTTCCAAAACAGCATACCTGTTTGAAATGGATATTTCCACAAAAGACTCCTGCCCTAGCTGCCTACCTCTCTTACCCTTCCTAGAGTTAACCCATCTATGTGACTGTATCTGAGACTTTCTCCCCTTCCTATAACTGCCATCCATCACATACATTTGCTGTTGCAAATTCCTCATTGCTTCTAACTATCTCTCCAACCGATCCATTCGATCTGATAAGATTCATAGCCAACAGCATTTATGACAGATATAATCTGCAATAACCCTTAAACTCTCTTTAAACTCCCACATCTGACAAGAAGTACATATCACTCTATTAAAGGCCATTTTTGCTTCTTCACAATCTACAGACCCAGAAAATAACACCGTCTTATTGCTCTACAAACACTGTCTCAGGTTAAATTAACAGTTATGGCTTATATTTTAAGTTTAATCAAGAGCCCTATCTCCAAAAACATATAATCAAGAAAGAACCCACTCTACTCACTACTGCAGATTCTCTGTAGACCACACTTAAATCAACGATTAACTTATCTGATTCTGTGTTGTGAACTTCGCCCAACAGTACCTCCAAGATCAGTTGTGAAATTCACTGTTTGATCATTTTCCTCGATGCACTCCGATATCCAGCGATACATGAATTCAAACAGCAAACGCAGTAACTGTGCAGGTTTTCTCTCTCTCTCTGTCCTGCAATGACCTCACCAAGTGCATCATTTGTCTGTTCTTCTCCCTTTTAAAACTGCTGTTGTTTTGACCTTTTTTTGCCAACGTTCCAAAACAATGCAACAACATATAAAACAGGAATTGCTGCTCCTGGAATTTGAGGAAATCACCTCCAGCCCCTAAAATACCTCAAAAAAGGAGTAGCTGTTACAGCCAGAAATTTTTCCTGTCCTCCATCTTGGATTACACAGATGGAGTCATTGGGGATGTCCACTCAAAGTGGCTGCATGTGCAGGGAGTTCATTAATTAAACATGGGGATGATGGTAGAAAAACTACGTACATCTTTTGTAATACATGGGCTCCTGGAAGTGTTGGTCATAGGTAACGGACCATCATTACTAGCAGGGAACTTGAGTATTTCCTAAAGTTGAAAGGTACGCAACATGTAAGTATACCCCCTCAGCAGTGACCCTCCAACAGTGCCTGCTCCTTCAATACTGCCCTTCCGACAGTGCAGCGCTCCCTCAGCACTGACCCTCCGACAGCGCGGCGCTCCCTCAGTACTGACCCCCAGCAGTGCCTGCTCCTTCAATACTGCACCTCTGACAGTGCGGCGGTCCTTCAGCACTGATCCTCCAACAGTGCGGTGCTCCCTCAGCACTGACCCTCCAACAGTGCAGCACTCCCTCAGCACTGACCCTCCATGAGCACCTGCTCCTTCAATACTGACCCTCCGACAGTGCAGCACTCCCTCAGCACTGACCCTCCAACAGCGCCTGCTCCTTCAATATTGACTCTCCGACAGTGCGGCACCCCCTCAGCACTGACCCTCCTACAGCGCGTGCTCATTCAATACCGACCCTCCAACAGTGCAGCACTCCTTCAGCACTGACCCAACAACAGTGCGGCATTCCCTCAGCACTATCCCTCCACCAGTGCGGTACTCCCTCAGCACTGACCTTCTGACAGTGCAGCATTCCCTCAGCACTGACCATCCGATAGTTCAGCACTCCCTCAGCACTGACCCTCTGACAGCGCAGCACTCCCTCAGCACTGACCCTCCGACAGTGCGGCACTCCCTTTGCACTGACCTTCCCACAGTACTGCAATCCTTCAGCACTGACCCTCCAACAGTGTGGCACTCCCCCAGCACTGACTCTCAGACAATGCAGCATTCCCTTAAAACTGACCTTTTGACAGTGCGGCACTCACTCAGCATTGACCCTTCCGCAATGCAGCACTCCCTTAAGTACTGACCATCCAACAGTGCAACACTCTGTCAGTACTGACTGTCCAACAGTGCGGCACTCCCTTAGATCTGACTTTCTCACAGTATGGACCTTTACCCACTACCACATACAGACCAGGGTTGAAACAGGCTTTTAATCCCTGTTCTTGAGTATTCGTGAAAAGGAAAATACAAACAGGTCCCTTGCCCAAACTGTCCTTTTTCCCAGCAAGTGCAAAGTTTCAGGTAACTCAGAGAAGATTATGGTTCAATTTGGAGTGCATTTCAAGGCTGATTCAAGACTGATAATCCACACAGGCCATCTAGATACATTCCAAACTACATTGGCCAGAGGCCCTAATTTAAACAAAATGTAACCAAAGATCAATAGGTACATAAGTATCCAGGAAACATGTCACTGTGTCTTACAACACTGACTCTTACTGGGGTACAGTCCCACACACACTGACTCTCACTGGGATACAGTCCCACACACACTGACTCTCACTGGGATACGGGTCTGGTACACAAGGAGAAACACACTCTCCGGAAATGATGAGCTCACACACCCATACGTACACATGTCGCCTAAGTAACCTCACTTACTGAACAGCAGTCGTGCTCCTGAATTAATTGCTGTAATTTCAGTCCTGCTTGTTGCCTTGGCTGATGTTAATTTCACAAAAGCCAAGATTGTAAACTGTGCCTGAGTACAGGAAAAGAGCCCAGACAACAATGCTGGGGGTAAACCGAGTGGACCTAGCCATGCTTCGCTATCTTTAACTATCGCACAGTTTCTTCAAAGAAACTTTTCCCTCCCAGTGTTACACGGTCAGGGTGTCTGGAGGTTCCTTTGGGCCTTGCCATTTCCCTGCAGTTGAATTTTAACCGGCTGGAAAATCCTTTGTCCTCAAGCTTCGTGGCTCCCAATCAGGTGTATTTCTGACATGCCTTAGAATCATACAGTTAGAAAGATGTACAGCATGGAACCAGACCCTTCAGTCTAACTTGTCCATGCTGACCAGATATCCTAACCCAATCTAGTCCCATTTACTAGCACCCAGCCCATATCCCTCCAAACTCTTCCTATTCATATACCCATTCAGATGCCTTTGAAATGTTGCAATTGTACCAGCCTCCACCACTTCCTCTGGCAGCTCATTCCATGTACGCAACACCCTCTGTGTGAAAACATTGCCCCTTAGGTCCTTTTTATATCTTTCCCCTCTCACCCTAAACCTATGCCCCCTAGTTCTGGACTCCCCCATCCCAGAGAAAAGACTTGGTCTATTTATCCTATCCATGCCCCTCTATAAGGTCATCCCACAGCCTCTGACACTTCAGAGAAAACAGCCCCAGCCTGTTCAGCCTCTCCTTAAAGCTCAGATACTCCAACCCTGGCAACATCCTTGTAAATCTTTTCTGAACCCTTTCAAGTTTTACAACATCCTTCCAATAGGAAGGAGACCAGAATTGCAAGCAATATTCCAACAGTGGCCTAACCAATGTCCTGTACAGCCGCAACATGACCTCCCAACTCCTGTACTCAATACGCTGACCAATAAAGGAAAGCATACCAAATGCATTCTTCACTATCCTATCTACCTGCAACTCCACTTTCAACGAGCTATGAACCTGCACTCCAAGGTCTCTCTGTTCAGCCACACTCCCTAGGACCTTACCATTAAGTGTAAATGTCCTGCTAAGATTTGTTTTCCAAAATACAGCACTTCGCATTTATCTGAATTAAACTCCATCTGCCACTTCTCAGCCCACTGGCCCATCTGATCAAGATCCTGTTGTAATCTGAGGTAACTTTCTTCGCTGTCCACTACACCTCCAATTTTGGTGTCATCTGCAAACTTACTAACTGTACCTCTTATGCTCGCATCAAAATCATTTATATAAATTACGAAAAGTAGTGGACCCAGCACCGATCCTTGTGGCACTCCACTGGTCACAGGCCTCCAGTCTGAAAAACAACCCTCCACCACCACTCTCTGCCCTCATCAATCCTCTTTGCTACTTCTTCAAAAAACTCAAGTTTGTGAGACATGATTTCCCACGCACAAAACCATGTTGACTATCACTAATCAGTCCCTGCCTTTCCAAATGCGTGCAAATCCTGTCCCTCAGGATTCCCTCCAACAACTTGACCACCACTGACATCAGGCTCACTGGTCTATAGTTCCCTGGCTTGTCCTTACCACCTTTCTTAAATAGTTGTACTACATGAGCCAACCTCCAGTCTTCCATCTCCTCACCTGTGACTATCGATGATACAAATTATCTCAGCAAGGGTCCCTGCAATCACTTTGCTAGCTTACCACAAAGTTCTAGGGTTCACCTGATCAGGTCCTGGGGATTTATCCATCTTTATGCCTTTTCAAGACATCCAGCAACTCCTCCTCTGTAATATGGACATTTTTCAAGGTGTCACCATCTATTTCCCTACATTCTATATCTTCGGTGTCCTTCTCCACAGTAAACACTCATGCAAACTACTCGTTTAGTATCTCCCCCATCTCCTGCGGCTCCACACAAAGGCTGCTTTGTTGATCTTTGAGGGGTCCTATTCTCTCCCGAGTTACCCTTTTGTCTTTAATGTATTTGTAAAAACCCTTTGGATTCTCCTTAACTCTATTTGCCAAAGCTATCTCATGTCCCCTTTTTGCCCTCCTGATTTCCCTCTCAAGTATATTCCTACTGCCTTTATGCTCTTCTAAGGATTCACTCGATCTCTTCTGTCTATACCTTCTTTTTCTTAACTAAACCCTCAATTTCTTTAGTCATCCAGCATTCCCTACACCTACCAACCTTTCACCCTAACAGGAATATACTGTCTCTGGATTCTCGTTATCTCATTTCTGAAGGCTTCCCATTTTCCAGCCGACCCTTCACCTGCAAAAATCTGCCCCCAATCAGCTTTTGAAAGTTCTTGCCTAATATCATCAAAATTAACCTTCCTCCAATTTAGAACTTCAATTTTTAGATCTCTCTTGGTCTCCCTTAGTCTGCCTGAGATATAGCATTGAGAGTGTGCTGCTGGAAAAGCACAGCAGGTCAGGCAGCATCCAGGGTACAGGCAGCCCCACTAAACAAAAACCCAATACCTGCCCAGGCTATAGCTCTATTCACTATCATTTGTGTTTCCCTCAGGCCGTATCCCTCATTGCCAACCAACTTTTTCTTGCTACACAATGAGCAGCTTTACAAGAGCCCTATTGTTATATGAATTCTGTTATTAACTGCTTAAGAGGCCATTTGGTCCATCATTTCAGTGCCAAAGTTTTGAAAGAGCTATCTAAATGAGATACACCCGGGTTATCCTGTGCCAGATGGAAGTGACCTGTCTGCTCTGCACCAGACAGGGATGAAGGGGAGCCGTGTAGGTGTATGGTTCTACAATTCGATCTGATGTCAACAGATCTGTTAGGCCTCCGGGTTGCAAAGCATAAACCAAATAATTTGCAGTGTGTGTATGCTCTCGTTTCCAGGGAATTCAATAACTAAGATTATTCATCAACTTAAATTAGAAAACAAAGCGAGATTTTTGACAGAAATACAAAGTAACAACCTGCATTTATATAGCGCCTTTAAGATAATAAAACTCCCAAGGTTATTCATAGGTGCATTATAAAGCAAAGTTTGACAGTGAGCCCCATCAGGGGAAATTAAGGTTTGATCAGTACCACATTCTTTAAGGAAACTATTATTGGAGGAATGAGACATGATGAAACAGAGTGTTTTAGAGAGAGAATTCCAGAGCTTAGGATCCAAGGAGCTGAAGGATTGGGCGCCCTGCAATGGAGCAATTAGATTTTGGTGATATTCAAAATGCCAAGATTTGAAGAATACGGAAACCTTGCAGCGGGTTGTTACTCATGAGGGTGTTACTGCGGTGGGGAAAGTGACGATACAAGGCATTGGACAGATTTGAATACACAAATTTTTAAATCAAGTTGCTGCTTAACAAGGAACCAATCAGGTTAGCATGCACTGTGGCAATGTGTGACCAGGACATGAGGACAGAGTTTTAGATGACTCCGATTTCAGAAGGCTGAAAGGTGTAATGTGAAAGTTCAGCTAGCAGTCAGTGCATTACAACAGAGTCAAAAAGTCAAAACAGGCAGAAGCTCTTCATCAGGAATGCCTGAAACATCAACTCTCCTGCCGTTCAGAAGCTGCCTGTCCTGTTGTGCTTTTTCAGTGCCATATTTGTTGACTCTGATCTCCAGTATCTTCAGTCCTCGCTTTCTCCTAGTGCATTACAACAATGAAGTTTAAAGTCACAAAGATACAAATTAGGAATTCAAAAGCTACTGAGCTGAGAGAGGGGAGAGTCAGGTGATATCATTCATGTGGAAATAGATTTGGAGATGCCTATGTTGGACTGAGATGGACAAAGTTAAAAATCACACAACACCAGGTTATAGTCCAACAGGTTTAATTGGAAGCACTAGCTTTCAGAGTGCTGCTCCTTCAAGAGATGGTTGTGGAAATAGATGGCCTTTGTGACAGAGTTAATATGTGATCTTAACTCATCTCAGCGGTCAAAGGTGACACCAAATCTCAATCAGCCTCTCAGCTAGTTATTAAGGAGAGGAATGGAGTCAGTCATTCAGTTCTGAAATTTGTAGATTGTAGATAGATTTTGTAGATTTATAAAATTCCCTCTGATTGTCCCCAGTTAAACACGCTCGGGACAGGGTCAGCACAGGGGCACAGGGTTAGATACAGAATAAAGCTCCTTTACACTGTCCCGAATCAAACACTCCTGGGACAGGTAGAACAGTGATTTCTACTTTAATTTCAATTTAACAATGACTTGACTTTAAAAGTACAACATCATTTGGTCTGCTCTTTGGATAATCTGAGCTGAAAGGAGCTTTAGAAATACTCATCTACTCATTGAGAAAAATGACAATAAAGGTGTGGTGAGGCAATGTTTACACAGAATATGTGACAATGGGGATCACCACCCCCCACCCCCACCGCCCCCCCCCCCACCCACCCCCCCCACCCCCACCCCCAAACATCTCTCAGAATCTTGGAGGAAGCTTCAATGTAATTTAATTGACATTTTAGAGCTGTCTCCTCAAAATTGCTGACAGTTTCTATGTCAATGTTGTAACTGTATTGGAATTCCACAAGTGAACATTAAATACCAATGAGTCAGTGTGAATACACACACAGTTACATCAAAGTGAATCCAAAATAGACCTAGCTTCCATCGCAGGTCAGGAATGACGGATCCCAAGCTATTTGATAAGACCAGAGATGCTGGAATTTTCTTCGAGAAATCAAAATAGCTGAGATTTAATGAAATATTCAAAAATAAGAGAGATTTTGATGGATAAGTAGAAACTATTTCCATTGAGAGGACGATCAGTCATCAGATGTATAACATAACAAGAAAGGAGATAAGAGTGTGTAATGGAATGTAAGGATCTGGACTACAGTACAGTGCCTGAAAGGCATGGAAGCGGATTCAAGAGGAATTTTCAAAAGGAATTTGGATAAATATTTGATAAGGATAAATTCACAGAGCGTTGGGGAAAGAGTGAGCACACAATCAATTAGCCCAATGGGCTGCTGTATTTTATCATTTGGTAGTTGTATGGAAGTCTCAATCATAGAAATACAGTCGGCACTTCGTTATAAAACCAAGCCAGTTACTGGGTCACATAAAGAGAGAGAGATTAGGTCAGGCGACTAAACGCCATTCTCCTGTTTTCTCCCTGTAACAGGATTCTCTTACTAATCACGAACCTATCTCTGTCTTAAATCCAGTCAATTAGGTTTAAAGGAGAGTATTAAAGGAGGAAATTGAGGTAGCAGGGGAAGAAATGGGAAGGCAGAAGATATGTCACTGGACTGGAAAACATTTATACCAATCTAGTACAATTGTAGGTTTCCAACTAGCTGTCACTTGCATGACAATAATTTCTTACAGCAACATAGTAAATCGTCATGTCTTCTTTCTTTTGCTTGGGTTCCACCATAAGTCTAAGAAGTCCTGACTGGTAAGGCAGCACAGTAACAGTAACAGCACAGTAACTCAGTAACAGCACAGTAACAGTAACAGCACAGTAACAGTAAGCACAGTAACTCAGTAACAGCACAGTAACTCAGTGGTTAGCAATGCTGCCTTGCAGTGCAGGGGACCCGAGTTCAATTCCAACCTTGGGTAACTGTCTATGTGGAGTTTGTACATTGTCCTAGTGTCTGTGTGGGTTTCCTTCCAAAGATGTGTAGGTTAGGTAGACTAGCCATGCTAAATTGCCCACCGTGTCCAGGGATATGTGGGTTAGCCATGGGGGTCTGGATGGATGCCATTTGGAGGGTCAGTGTGGATTCACTGGGACAAATAGCCTTTTCTCACATTGTAGGGTTTCTGTGATTCCATGGTTGTACAATAACCAAGCTTTCTGTCACTTGCTGTTCTTTGCCTTTTGTTCCCTGACTGTTCCTTCAATAAAGACGAGCCAAAGATATTTCTAAACCATGTAGTCTCACTGTTCTTGGCTCTAAACAGTACTTCTCTAACAATATGAATTCTGATTCTAAAGGTCTATAAGTCAAAAGTTTCCATTAATCTGTAGAGATTAATAATTACACTGTCTACGAATTCCCCTTTTTGCTGAATTCTTCTATTAAATCTTTTCTGTTTAAGAATTTTATTTGTTTTAATGTGAATGTAATTATCAAAAGTTTGCAGAATTTCATCAAAGGTGTCTGTTGCTTCTTTTGTTTTTTTTTGGTGAGTTACAAAATCACCAACTAGGGTTCCAAATCGATCACGGATTAGAAGGATGGGAGTGGGATCTACTGAAACTTCCAGAGGGTGATGAATCTGTGGAACTCATTGCCACAGAAAGCTGTGGAGGCCAAGTCATTGACTGGATTTAAGACAGAGATAGGTTCGTGATTAGTAAGAGAATCCTGTTACAGGGAGAAAACAAGAGAATGGTGTTGAGTCACAATTGAATAGCAAAGCAGACTCAATGGAGAAATTAGACTGTGCGCGGTTGTTTGAGGGTAAATCTACTTCTAGCACATGGGAATCGTTGAAAGGGCAGTTGATCAGATTTCAGGACCAGCATGTTCATGTGAGGATGAAAGATAAGAAATAGCAAAATTCAGAAACCCTGAATGTCAAGAAATATTAGTCAAAAAGAAAAAGGAAGCACATGTAAGATTTAAAAAACGGACATCAGTCATGGCTCTTGAGGAATATAAAAGAAGCAGGAAAGAAGTTAAACAAGGAATTAGGAGGGTTAAAAGGGACCATGAAATTCAAGAGAATTCCACAGTATTTCATTTTGTTATTAGGAGCAAGAGATAGCTAGGGAAATGATAGGTCCACTCAAAAACGAAGGAGGAATTTATATCTGGAATCATAGGATATGGGTGAGGTCCTTAATGAATACTTTACATCCGCATTCATCAAGGAGAAGGGCATGGATAAGATTAGGGAGGGGTATATTGCTTTTCGAAGGCAAATTTGATATTAAGAAGGAGGAGGTGTTGAGCGTCTTCACAAACATTAAAGTAGATGAATCTTCAGGGTCTGATGGGAACAATCCCAGAAACTGAATGAACCAGGGAAAAGATTGCTGAGGTATCGACAGAGATCTTTGTAACCGCTTTAGCCACAGGCGAGATCCCAGAGACTGGAGGATAGCCAATGTTGTTTCTTTGTTTAAGAAGGGGAATAGGGATAATCCAGGCAATTACAAGCTAGTGAGCCTTATATCAGTGGTTGGGAAATTACTGGAGATGATTCTTAGGAACAGGATTACTCACATTTGGAAAAAAATGAACTTATTAGAATGGTTTTCTGTAGGGGAGGTCTTGTCTCACAAACTTGATTGAGTTCTTTGGAGAAATGACAAAGATAATTGATAAGGGTAGGGCATTGTGTGTTGTCCACATGGATTTTATTAAAACATTTGATTAGATTTATTTATTGTCACATGTATTTATTACAAATACACTGAAAAATGTTGTTTATTGTCGCCATTCTCTGGCGCCATATTAGAACACAAAAAATAAATAAACCAAAATGCAAAACATAGAGCCAGAAAAACAAAACAATAAAGTTCAGCTTATAGTTTAAAGTCAGCTTAAAATTAGGTGGATTTTGGAACAGGCCCCACTTCTAACTCCAGGTTCCTCCACCCCAATGCCTTGAGTCCCTGCTGCTAAACCGCTAACAGTGCCACCGCTGGAACAAAGAGTCACCATGCTCCAGCACCATCTCTCCTCCACCAATGCCACCAACACCATGAGTTCATGCTAGGCCAACCTCGCTAATGCAAGGGACCAAACTCACTGGCATCACCATCAGGCACCTGGGCCTACTGTGAACTTAGAGCCTCGGCTCAGCCTGCCAGCCTAGACTGTGGGGGTCAAACCAGGGATCTGCTCCTTGCTCGCCAGGAGACCCCAGGCCGAGCTGGAGTCACGTCTGCCTTGTCCTGGTGTTTCTGCCACCACTACTGTGTGCATCCTCCTTCAACATTTACTCAGCCTTGCCATTCCCTGGGCTTACACTGCCATCTTTGTCCACCATTCCGCACATGGCCCGCTCTCACTGATGCCACCATCAATATTACTGCAACCAAGACAAAAAGGTTGGAGAAAAGAATGCAATGTTTTTCCAGTTCAATATTTGACAAGATCCCCCCATGGTAGACTGGTCCAGAAGATTAAATCATTTAGGATCCATAGGGAGTTGGTAAATTGGATACAAATTGGTTTGGTCACAGAGGACAGAGGGTAGTTGTGGAGGGGTGTTTTGCTGACTGAAGGTCTGAGACTAGCGGTGTTCCACAAGGATCAGTATTGGGACTTCTGTCCGAAATGATCTGAATGAAAATGTACGTGGTCTAATTTGTAACTTTGCAGACAACGTGACAATTGGAGGAACTGCGGATAGTGAGGAAAGTTGTCAAAGTTTACAGAAGGATATAGATGAGTTGGAAAGTTGGGCAGAGAAATGGCAGACCGAGTTTCATTTGGACAAGTGTAAAGTGATGCATTTTGGGAAGTCAAATGCAAGAGCAAAGTTTCAGTAAAAGGTAGGAACCTTAGGACAATTAATATACAGAGTATCTTGGAGTACAAGTCCATAGCTTCCTGAAAGTGGCAACACAACTGGATTAGGTGGAAAAGAAGGCATCCGGCATGCTTGACTGCATTGGTCAGGGCACTGCATATCAAAGTTTGTGAAAAGATTTGTAGCTCGGGTGCTCGTTGTTGTGGTTCTGTTCGCCGAGCTGGGAATTTGTGTTGCAGACATTTTGTCCCCTGTCTAGGTGACATCCTCAGTGCTTAGGAGCCTCCTGTGAAGGAAGCACTGTGAAGGAGGCTTCACAGGAGGCTCCCAAGCACTGAGGATGTCACCTAGACAGCGGACAAAACACAAATTCCCAGCTCGGCGAACAGAACACAACATTACTTATCGAAGTTGGCAAGTCATGTTGCAGTTGTATAAAACTTTAGTTGGGCCACATTTGGAGTATTGTGTGCAGTTCCAGTCACCACACTGTTGGAAGGATGTGGAGGCTTTGCAGAGGATTCAAAAGTGGTTGACCAGGATGGTGCCTGGACTGCTGCACTAATGAGAAGGAGAGGTTGGACAAACTTAAATTGTTTTCACTAGAATGTCGGAGGCTGAAGACAAATTGATAGAAGTATATAAAATTATGAGAGGCATGGATAAGGTGGATAGTCAGAGTCTTTTTCCCAGGGTGGAAATGTCAAGTACTTGGGGGCATAGATTTAAAGAGAGATGGGGAAAGTTTAAAGGAGATGCGCAAGGCAAGGGTGGTAGGTATCTGGAATGCACTGCCAGGGAAAGTGGTAGAATATAGGATAGTAGTGTTTAACAGACACTGAGACAGACACATGAATAGGCAGGGTATAGAGGGATACAGACCATGTGAAGGCAGTTTAGACAAGTAGAGAATGGCATAAGGGCCTGTTGCTGTGCTGTCCTGTTCTATGTTCTATGGGCTGAATAGCCTAATTCTGGTCCTTATAGTCTCATGGACAATCAAATACCAACATTTATTTACTTGTTCAACTTCTAATTTAGTATCCAGCTTGGATGCAAATCTGTATCTCGAGAATTGTTTTCTTCAAGATGCTCAATTCAGTGTCCTATTTGACCAACCTCTGAAATTAAATCTTCCTGGCAATTATATTTCTGATGCTGTATCTTCCCTAGTGTGATTATTTATCTTCCTTGCTTTAAAGGCTTTTATGTGTGCACGATAACAATGTCACAAATGTGCCCAGCTGTCATGGAAGCTACTCCTGTAAAATGAAAGATTCCTACCTTCTGAGACTGAAACAGGGGTTTACTGCCTGCCATGAATAAAATGGATGATTCGTACCTTCTTCATAGCTTCTGAGAATGAATTCTGCAAATCACAGCTTTAATACCAATTAATATTTCTTAACTGCCTTATTGAATAAATCCCCAAATGTGCACTCTAAGATGAATCCCCTTCCTTTAATAAATTTCCCTAGGTGACTCCCAGTCTCTGTAGTGATTCTAAGAATCGCTGCTGCCTCACAGCATTTCCTGGCTGAGTCTTGCAAATTGAATAAATGTTTTCCGCCTTTACAATTTAATTAATGGATCTCCTGTCTAATCTGCAGCCTAACTTCCTTCTTTCATTTGACCATGCCTACCTAGATTACAAAATTGTCCCTTTACAATAGAAGGAGAAAGTGAGGACTGCAGATGCTGGAGATCAGAGCTTAAAAATGTGTTGCTGGAAAAGCGCAGCAGGTCAGGCAGCATCCAAGGAACAGGAGAATCGATGTTTCGGGCATAAGCCCTTCTTCAGGAATGAGGAGGATGTGCCAAGCAGGCTCAGATAAAAGGTAGGGAGGAGGGACTTGGGGAAGGGGCGCTGGGAATGCGATAGGTGGAAGGAGGTCAAGGTGAGGGTGATAGGCCGGAGAGGGGGTGGGGGTGGAGAGGTCGGGAGGAAGATTGCAGGTTAGGAAGGTGGTGCTGAGTTCGAGGGTTGGGACTGAGACAAGGTGGGGGGAGGGAAATGAGGAAGCTGGAGAAATCTGCATTCATCCCATGTGGTTGGAGGGTTCCTAGGTGGAAGATGAGGCCTCGGAACCCTCCAACCACACAGGATGAATGCAGATTTCTCCAGTTTCCTCATTTCCCCTCCCCCTACCTTTTCTCAGTCCCAACCCTCGGACTCAGCACCGCCTTCTTGACCTGCAATCTTCTTCCCGACCTCTCCGTCCCCACCCCCTCTCCGGCCTATCACCCTCACCTTAACCTCCTTCCACCTATCGCATTCCCAACGCCCCTCCTCCAAGTCCCTCTTTCCTACCTTTTATCTTAGCCTGCTTGGCACACCCTCCTCATTCCTGAAGAAGGACTTATGCCCGAAACGTCGATTCTCCCGTTCCTTTGATGCTGCCTGACCTGCTGCGCTTTTCCAGCAACACATTTTTAAGCCCTTTACGATAGAAGGCCATTTGACTCAGTGTCAGTACCAGCTTCCGAAAGGATTACCCAGCTAGCACCACTCTTCAGCCCTATCCTTGACCGTTTTTTGACACAGGTCTTTCGTGATCCCCTTCTTTATTATGGTGACTAAGCTGACCTCTCCCCAAATCCTCGTCAGTTGCTTCTCAGTGGCGCCCACTGTTCAATTTGATTCTAGTTTTCCAGGTCTACAATCTTGTTTGAAGTTGTTTCAATGGCTCTTGATTTCCCGTCCTGTAGGAATGCCTCATGGCGCCTGCTGACTTTGGTTACACACTCAACCTGAGTTTCTTGCTTTTCTTGCTGGAATTCCGAACCATTTTAATATCACCCTTGTCCAGCAGGGTTTTTAAAACGTAACAGACCATCCAAGATATGTTGGGTACCAACTGGCCTCTGATTCAGGAGCATTCCCACAGAGCGCTGCTTCACAAATTAGCCTTAAGGCGACTCATCCTGCAGCCCCACAGAGTTCCTGACTCATTCTCACTGCTACACATCTTTTACCAGGTCTGGAAGTTTTTTTAACTATCAACTGTAAATTTGATCTTGGAGAATCTTGCCATGAATCTCTCTTCTTCATCAGGGTCCTTGAATATCCTACTTTCAGCACCTGATTATCTATTCAAGCAGCCCTCTCAGCACTCTTCTACTTAGGTCTCTTTTATTTCTTTCCCCTCTCACCCTAAACCTATGCCCTTGGGTTCTGGATTCCCCCATCCCAAGGAAGAGTCTTTGTTTATTTATCCTATCCGTGCCCCTCATAATTTTGTAAACCTCTATAAGGTCACCCCTCAGCCTCTGGCACTCCAAGGAAAACAGCCCCAGCATGTTCAGCCTCTCCCTATAGCTCAAATCCTCCAACCCTGGCAACTTTCTTGTATATCCTTTCTGAACTCTTTCACGTTTCACAACATTCTTCCGATAGGAAAGAGACCAGACTTGCACGCAATATTCCAACAGGGGTCCAACCAATGTCCTGTATAGCCGCAACATGACCTCCCAACTCCTGTACTCAATATTCTGATCAATAAAAGAAAGCATACCAAACGCCTTCTTCACTATCCTATCTACCTGTGACTCCACTTTCAACGAGCTATGAACCTGCACTCCAAGGTCTCTTTGTTCAGTAACACTCCCTAGGACCTTATCACTAAGTGTAAAAGTCCTGCTAAGATTTGTTTTCCCAAAATGCAGCACCTCGCATTTATCTGAATTAAATTCCATCTGCCATGTCTCAGTCCATTGGTCCATCTGGTCACGATCCTGTTGTAATCTGATGTAACTTTCTTCGCTGCCCATTACACCTTCAATTTTGGTGTCATCTGCAAACTTATTAACTATACCTCTTATGCTCACATCAAAATCATTTATATAAATGACGAAAAGTAGTGAACCCAGCACCGATCCTTGTGGCACTCCACTAGTTACAGGCCTCCAGTCTGAAAAACAACCCTCCACCACCACCCTCTGTCTTCTACCTTTGAGCCAGTTCTGTATCCAAATGGCTCGTTCTCCCTATGTTCCATGAGATTTAACCTTGCTAATCAGTCTCCCATGGGGAACCTTGTTGAGCACCTTACTGAAGTCCATATAGATCACATCCACCGCTCTGCCCTCATCAATCCTCTTTATTACTCCTTCAAAAAACTCAATCAAGTTTGTGAGACACGATTTCCCACGCACAAAGCCATGCTTCTATCCCGAATCAGTCCCTGCCTTTCCAAATGCGTGCAAATCCTGTCCCTCAGGATTCCCTCCAACAACTTGCCCACCACCTACATCAGGTTCACTGGTCTATAGTTCCCTGGCTTGACTTTACTGCCCTTCTTAAATAGTGGCACCACATTAGCCAACCTCCAGTCTTCCGGCACCTCACCTGTGACCATCGATGATACAAATATCTCAGCAAGGGGCCCAGCAATCACTTCTCTAGCTTCCCACAGAGTTCTAGGATACATCTGATCAGGTCCTGGGGATTTATCCACCTTTATATGTTTCAAGACATCCAGCACTTCCTCTTCTGTGATATGGACAATTTTCAAGGTGTCACCATCTATTTCCCTGCATACTATCTCTTTCATGTCCTTTTCCACAGTCAACACTCATGCAAAATACTTTTTTAGCATCTGCCCCATCTTTTGCGGCTCCACACAAAGGCCGCCTTGCTGATCTTTGAGTGGCCCTATTCTCTCCCTAGTTACCCTTTTGTCCTTAATATATTTGGAAAAACCCTTTGGATTCTCCTTAACTCTATTTGCCAAAGCTATCTCACATCCCCTTTTTGCCCTCCTGATTTCCCTCTGAAGAATATTCCTACTGCCTTTATACTCTTCTAAGGATATATTTTATCTATCTTGTCTGTAACTAACATATGCTTCCTCCTTTTTCATAACCAAATCCCCAATTTCTTTAGTCATCCAGCATTCCCTATACCTACCAGCCTTTCCATTCACCCTGACAGGAATATACTGTCTCTGGATTCTCGTTATCTCATTTCTGAAGGCCTCCTATTTTCCAGCCATCCATTTATCTGCGAACATCTGCCCCCAATCAGTTTTTTAAAGTTCTTGCCTACTATCGTCAAAATTAGCCTTCCTCCAATTTAGAACTTCAACTTTTAGATCTGGTCTATCTTTTTCCATCACTATTTTAAAACTAACAGAATTATTGTCGCTGGCCCCAAAGTGCTCCCCCACTGACAGCTCAGTCTCCTGCCCCTCAGCATTAACTCTTTACAGTTGTAGAAATTCCAGAGGGAAGGAAAAGTGAGGTCATGGAAGGACTTGAAAAACAACAATTAGAATTGTAAAGTCAAGGCATTGCATTGACCTGGAGCCAATGTAGGTTAGTGAGCACAGGAGGAATAGGACTTACTCCAAGAGTTAAGATTAGAACCCTTGGGCAAGGAGAGCTCAGAAACCAGCCCTAAAATGATCCAAGTCTGTTGATGGCTGAAGGGTAAAGTCAACAGATGCAAGGAACAGTGAACAAGGAGCTGGCAGAGGTGTTAATGAGTAACCGTTAGCATCAGCACACCTGTTAAACTGCTCCTGGCGACACATTCTCTGCTTAATCCCCTTCCAGACCTTCCAAATCTTTAACACAGGTCACATGCAGCTTTAGGAGGGTTATGTAAATAATTCCTTTTTTTTGGTTAGGGTACTTTGCAATGACTTGAGCTCAGGTAACCCACAGATTACCTGGTGCTGTCTTTTGACATCAAGAATCTTAATCACTTTCCTTTAGATATCCTTCCCAAAATCCACTAGCTCACTCGCAACTCTGTTCCTGTTCTAACTGATACTGGTAAACAAATCAGGGGTGTGTGTGTGTGTGTGTGTGTGTGTGTGTGTGTGTGTGTGTGTGTGTGTGTGTGTGTGTGTGTGTGTGTGTGTGTGTCCCTCAGTTTCACCTTTTGTTCTTCAAGTGATGCCCACAATTACAGCAACACATGTCAACAATAGGAACAGATTGTGCTGCCAATATGCAATAGAGAGTCAACATGTAACACAGACGGAAAAACTTGCATTTATAAAACACCTATTCTGACCTCAAGGCATCCATCCCTAAGCATTTTACAGCCAATTAAATACTTTTACAAGTGTAGTCGCTTTTGTAACAGAGGAAACATAACAGTCAATGTACACACAGAAAACACTCTCCAACAATAATGTGAGAGTCAGAGGATCTGTTTAAAACAATGCTGATTGAGTGATAAATATTGACTAGGACACTTGGGGAAAATGCTGCTGTTCTTCTTTGAACTAATGCCATGAGTTAAAAATCACACAACACTAAGTTATAGTCCAACAGGTTTATTGAAATTACAAGCTTTTGGAGCACTACTTCTTGCTCTGAAAGCTAGTGCTTCCAAATAAACCTGTTGGACTATAACTTGGTGTTGTGTGATTTTTAACTTTATCCACCCTAGTCCAACACTGGCACATCCACATCACAATGCCATGAGGTTTTTTTCCATTCCCCTGAGAGGCAAACAGGCTTCCAGTTTAATATCCCATCTGAAAGATCCCCCAGATTACATTCCTGGAGTGAAACCTGGAGCCACAATCTTCTGACTCGGGGTGAGTGAGAGTGCAATCCAATGGTTGCCAGAGGAAGTGGTGGAGGCTAGTACAATCGCTTTATTTAAAAGGCCTCTGGATGGGTACAGTATATGAATAGGAAGGGTTTACAGGGATGTGGGTCAGGTGCTGGCAAATGGGACTAGATTAGATCGGGATATCTGGTTGGCATGGACGAGTTGGACTGAAGGATCTGTTTCCGTGCTGTATGTCTTTATGACTCTATAACATGGGCAGGGAGATATAACTGGCTTGAATGTGGCAATCAGGATCTATACCTAATTAAACCAACTGCCTCCTACTTCTCAGATTTCCCTTTGCTTTTTTTTATTGATCCACAACAAAGATTTAATAAAAGACAACGTAACAAAAAAACCACCATGCTTTTCCCTTCAGTGTTTGATTTGCTGTGGGTATTGCAGTGGTCAACTAAGAGTTAAGAACTCACAGCACAACTTTGTAATTAATGTCAGTCCCTAGCTCTCATAGTCTCCACAATGTACTGTACGCATCTCCAGTTTAATACTAGTGTTTACATGTGAAAATCAATGACCTTTCATGGAGGAGAATGGGACAGGCACAGAGAGACAGAGTTAGAAACAGAAACAGAGATGTACTGAGGCATGGAGGCACAGACAGAGAGACAGTCAGACAGAGAGAGAGAGAGAGAGAGATGGAGAGGGAGGAGTGAACTCAAAAAGAAATATACAGAGAGACAGGAAGTGGGAGGGTAGACAAACATGGATGCGCTAAGGCACACTGACAGCCAGAGAAATAACGGAAACACAGAGGAAGACACAGAAAGGAAGACAGCATAAAAATAATAAGTGACACACAGAGGTAGAAACAGAAAGGTCACAGAGACAGGACAATCCTAGGGGTCTTTAAAATGGTGGGAGGGATCTGAATGTGGAGGTGCAAGTTGCAGCAGATGCCAGTTTTGTGAGCAGGGAAGAGGTGAGCAGGAATCACACATCCAAACTCAGCAGGCCATTGGAAATGCAAAAGTGAAAATGAGAACTGCAAATGCTGGAGATTAGAGTCAGTAGTGTGGTGCTGGAAAAGCACAGCAGGTCAGGCAGCATCCAAGGAGCAAGAAAATTAACGTTTTGGGCACAAGCCTTTCATCAGGAATCCATTAGAAATGCATGCTGAGTTCAAACAGAGCCAACTGTTCAGTGTTTAAAAGACATTAACGAGTTGTGCGGGAGTCTCAAATTTAAGAGGAGTGGTAAACACTCTTAAAGAATAGATAAGGTCTGTTAGGTGTTATTACCTGAAGATATATTAACACCTAGCCCTATAACCATAAAAATAAAACTGCAGCTGTCGGCCAGGGTTTTAAAGCAAAATACACACTGCTGAAGTATGGAGATGGACAGGTCATCTGAAGCAGCTTAGATTTTCATCTGTTCCTAAAGTTTCAACTCATTTTATTGTTGACATTTCACAAGAGCTGTTATTACAGTTATGAATGCCTGGTTGAGTTTCATAAGCCACAAAACTACTTACCTGCACAGGAGATGGGGTTCTTGCTAAGTTAATATTTTGATCAATTGCTTTAGAGGCTATTAAAGGATTAATGATTAATGCCACTGATGAGGCTACTGAATATTTAATTTCAGTTCATGATGGTAGATTGTTCAATGAAAAAACATAGATGAATGGAGGTTTACTTTTTGGCAGATTGATCACTAAAAGGAATTTAAAATCTTAAAACGGGTTTCATGAATGAGTTGTTTTCAGTATCCAGTGATAGTTATGGAGTCATAGAGTTACATGCATGGAAACAGACCTCACTATAAATTGGTTGACATTTTTTCCAAGTTAAAATGACTAACTTCAAAGGAACTTCATTGGCTGTAAAGAATGCAGTCTTCTTTCATGTAAGGTGTCAATAACAACATTAAGTACATCCATTGTGTAAGAGTTGTGGTGCCCCTTCAATGAGAGACCCATGCAGCAGGCTCCAGCTGACTGAGTGAGTAATTGTGGAGCAGGTTGACCAACAGCAGGAGCAGGGGTGAATCAATCCCAGTCAGAGTAAGCTACTGGAAGCTCTCAAGGCCTGTGCTGACCCAGTCAGCAAACCCACTGCACTGGCTTGAAGTGTCTAACTTGTTAGTTGGTTTTATACACTTATCCCTTGACACTTAAGAGCCTAGAGATACATAAAGTGGACTGCTGTTCAAACACCTCATTTATTTGGAACGGTGTTGTTTTACATCTACAACAACAGGCTGTTGTAGACTGCACTAAGAGCCTGGCCTGACTCAGACAGGCCACAGAACAATCAACAATGAGAGTTGATAATGGCAGCCTGCAGAGAGACGAATGGAAAGACAAATGATTAAAGAAAAGATTTTGCTATCAAGGTCTCTCTCAGAAAGAAACATCATTATCAACACTCTCTATCCCTCTGTGATCTTCCCTTCTCGAGTTTTGTAATCTCTCAGCGCCTACACCCTCGAATCTCTGCTTCTCTCCATTTCTGCCCTCTCGTGAATCCCTGAATTTAATTACTTTAACACTGGGTGTCTGCTGTCAGCTGCCAGTGTGGGTTCCAAGCTCAGAATACCCTCAGTAAACGTTGATTGCTCTCCTCCAGCATCCCCTTTAAGATGTTTCTGAAAACTTATCCCTCAGACTAAGCTTTTGATCACATACACATATTTCCTTGGATGGATTTTGTCAGGGTTTGCTTGAATAACCTCCTGTGAAGCATCTTGAGCTATCTTACAACACTAAAGCTTCATTTTAAATGTGTACAGCATTGCTGTTAATGATCAATATTATTTTAAAGAGGACTGTCATCATGAGAATGCCTGTTGACGAAAGATATCAGTATCAAATCATTCTCCTAGGGAAGTTCCACATTCAGGATTTGCTCTTGTGAATGAGGTTGAAATGGAACTTCCTTGTGGGCTGGTTCTGGGTGGAAAATATGTGAAAGAAAGACAGATTTTGCAGAGTCTGGTGATACCTGGAACACGACAGGCATAGTATTGGATTTGATGGTTATTGCAAGCATCCTTGGTGATTTCCTGTTAGATTCCAACTATGTCACAATCAAACAACACAGCCTGTCCTGCAGCAGCAGTCTGTCGAGATCATTCCTTGAGTGACACCTTAGTCCATAATAGAGTCATAGAGGTGTACATGGAAACAGACCCTTCGGTCCAACCCGTCCATGCCGACCAGATATCCCAACCCAATCTAGACAATAGACAATAGGTGCAGGAGTAGGCCATTCTGCCCTTCGAGCCTGCGCCACCATTCAATACGATCATGGCTGATCATCCTTAATCAGTATCCTGTTCCTACCTTATCTCCATAACCCTTGATTCCACAATCCTTGAGGGCTCTATCCAACTCTTTCTTAAATGAATCCAGAGACTGGGCCTCCACTGCCCTCTGGGGCAGAGCATTCCACACAGCCACCATCTCTGGGTGAAGAAGTTTCTCCTTATCTCTGTCCTAAATGGTCTACCCCGTATTTTTAAGCTGTGTCCTCTGGTTCGGCACTCACCCATCAGCGGAAACATGTTTCCTGCCTCCAGAGTGTCCAACACTTTAATAATCTTATATGTCTCAATCAGATCCCCTCTCAATCTTCTAAACTCAAGGGTATACAAGCCTAGTTGCTCCAGTCTTTCAGTGTAAGGTAATCCCGCCATTGCAGGAATTGACCTCGTGAACCTACGCTGCATTCCCTCAATAGTCAGAATGTCTTTCCTCAAATTTGGAGACCAGAACTGCACACAGTACTCCAGGTACGGTCTCACCAGGGCCATGTACAGCTGCGGAAGGACCTCTTTGCTTCTATACTCAATCCCTCTTGTTATGAATGCCAGCGTGCTATTAGCCTTCTTCACTACCTGCTGTACCTGCATGCTTACCTTCATTGACTGGTGTACAAGAACACCCAGATCTCTCTGTACTGCCCCTTTACCTAAATTGATTCCATTTAGGTAGTAATCTGCCTTCCTGTTCTTGCCACCAAAGTGGATAACCATACATTTATTCACATTCAACTGCATCTGCCATGCATCTGACCACTCACCTCACTTGTCCAGGTCACCCTGTAATCTCCTAATATCCTCATCACATTTCACCCTGTCACCCAGCTTAGTATTATCAGCAAATTTGCTAATGTTATTACTAATACCATCTTCTATATCATTAACATATATTGTAAAAAGCTGCGTCCCAGTACTGATCCCTGCAGTACCCCACTGGTCACTGCCTGCCATTCCGAAATGGAGCCGTTTATCACTACTCTTTGTTTCCTGTCAGCCAACCAACTTTCAATCCAAGTTAGTACTTTGCCCCCAATACCATGCACCCTAATTTTGCTCACTAACCTCCTATGTGGGACTTTATCAAAAGCTTTCTGAAAGTCCAGGTACACTACATCTACTGGATCTCCCTTGTCCATCTTCAGAGTTACATAGAACATAGAAAAATACAGCGCAGTACAGGCCCTTCGGCCCTCGATGTTGCGCCAACCAAAGCCTACCTAACCTACACTAGCCCAATAACCTCCATATGCTTATCCAATGCCCGCTTAAATGAACATAAAGAGGGAGAGGCCACCACTGATACTGGCAGGGCATTCCATGAACTCACAACCCGCTGAGTAAAGAATCTACCCCTAATATCTGTCCTATACCTACCACCCCTTAATTTAAAGCTGTGTCCCCTAGTAACACCTGACTCCATTAGCGGAAAAAGGTTCTCATTGTCAACCCTATCTAAACCCCTAATCATCTTGTACACCTCTATCAAATCTCCCCTAAACCTTCTTTTCTCCAATGAGAACAGCCCCAAGTGCCTCAGCCTTTCCTCATATGATCTTCCTACCATGCCAGGCAACATCCTGGTAAACCTCCTCTGCACTCATTCCAATGCCTCCACGTCCTTCCTATAGTATGGCGACCAAAACTGCACACAATACTCCAGATGAGGCCGCACCAGAGTCTTATACAGTTGCAACATGACCTCAGGACTCCGGAACTCAATTCCTCTACCAATAAAGTCCAGTACACCATATGCCTTCCTCACAGCACTATTTACCTGGGTGGCAACTTTCAGAGATCTGTGTACATGGACATCAAGATCCCTCTGCTCATCCACACTACCAAGTAGCCTACCATTAGCCCAGTAATCCATCTTTTTGTTACTCCTACCAAAGTGAATGACTTCACACTTAGCTACATTGAACTCCATTTGCCACCTTTCTGGCCAGCTCTGCAACTTATCTATACCCCGCTGTAACCTGCCACATCCTTCTTCGCTGTCCACAACTCCACCGACTTTCGTGTCATCCGCAAACTTGCTCACCCAGCTTTCAAGCCCCTCCTCTAGGTCATTTATAAAAATGACAAACAGCAATGGTCCCAAAACAGATCCTTGTGGAACACCGCTAGTAACTGCACTCCAAGATGAACCTATACCATCAACTACTACCCTCTGTCTCCTTCCAGTCAGCCAATTCCTAATCCAAACCTCTAATGCAACCTCAATGCCATACCTCCGTAGTTTTTGCATTAGCCTACCATGGGGTAACTTATCGAACGCCTTGCTAAAATCCATAAACACCACATCTACTGCTTTACCCTCGTCCACTTCCTTGGTCACCTTCTCAAAGAACTCAATAAGGTTTGTGAGGCACGACCTGCCCTTCACAAAGCCATGCTGACTATCCTTGATCACATTATTCCTATCCAGATGTTCATAAATCCTATCCCTTACAATTCTCTCCAAGACTTTGCCCACAACAGAAGTGAGACTCACTGGCCTATAGTTACTCAGGCTATCCCTACTCCCCTTCTTGAACAAGGGGACCACATTCGCTATCCTCCAGTCTTCTGGCACTATTCCTGTAGACGATGACGACATAAAAATCAAGGCCAATGGATCCGCTATCTCCTCCCTAGCTTCCCAGAGGATTCTAGGATAAATGCCATCAGGCCCAGGGGACTTATCTATTTTCATCCTTTCCAGTATTCCCCAGACCTCTTCCCTACATACCTCAAGGCCATCCATTCTAATCACTTGTAACTCAATATTCACATCAGCAACAGTGTCCTGTTCCTGAGTGAATACTGACGAAAAGTATTGATTTAGTGTCTCTCCAATCTCCTCCGCCTCCATGCACAACTTCCCACTACAATCCTTGACTGGACCGATACCTACCCTAGTCATCCTTTTATTCCTGACATACCTATAGAAAGCCTTTGGGTTTTCCCTAATCCTACCAACTAAGGACTTTTCATGTCCCCTTCTCGCTGCTCTTAGCTCTCTCTTTAGATCCTTCCTGGCTACCTTATAACTCTCAATCGCCCCAACTGAACCTTCACGCCTCATCTTTACATAGGCCGCCCTCTTCCCTTTCACAAGGGATTCCAATTCCTTATTAAACCACGGCTCCCTCACAAGACCCTTTACTCCCTGCCTGACTGGTACATACTTATCAAGGACACCCAATAGCTGTTCCTTGAACAATCTCCACATATCATTTGTGTTCTTCCCTTGAAGCCTATTTTTCGAATCCACGCATCCTAAGTCATGCCTCACCGCATCATAATTTCCCTGCCCCCAGCTATAACTCTTGCCCTGCAGTGCACACTTAGCCCTCTCCATCACTAGAGTAAAAGTCACCGTGTTGTGGTCACTGTCCCCAAAGTGCTCACCTATCTCCAAGTCTAACACCTGGCCTAGTTCATTACCTAGAACCAAATCCAGTATAGCCTCACCTCTTGTTGGCCTGTCTACATATTGTGTCAGGAAACCCTCCTGCACACATTGGACAAACACCGACCCATCTAACGAACTCGAGCTATAGCTTTCCCAGTCAATATCTGGGAAGTTAAAGTCCCCCATAACAACCACCCTGCTACTTTCACTCTTCTCCTGAATCATCCTCGCAATACTTTCCTCTACTTCTCTCGGACTATTAGGAGGCCTGTAGAAAACTCCTAACAGGGTGACTTCACCTTTCCTATTTCTAACCTCAGCCCAAACTACCTCAGATGGCATGTCTTCCTCCATCGTCCTTTCCACCGCTGTAATACTATCCTTGACAAGCAATGCCACACCTCCCCCTCTTTTACCCCCATCTCTGACCCTGCTAAAACATTTAAACCCTGGAACCTGCAACAGCCATTCCTGTCCCTGTTCTACCCACGTCTCTGTAATGGCCACAACATCGAAGTCCCAGGTACCAACCCACGCTGCAAGTTACATCCTCAAAAAATTCCAGAAGATTAGTCAAGCATGATTTCCTCTTCATAAATCCATGCTGACTCTGACCTATCCTGTTACTACTATCCAGATGTGTCGTAATTTCATCCTTTATAATAGACTCCAGCATCTTTCTCACCACTGAGGTCAGACTAACTGGTCTATAATTTCCTTCTTAAAATGTGGTATAACATTAGCCACCCTCCAATCCGCAGGAACTGATCCTGAATCTATCGAACTCTGGAAAATAATCACCAACGCATCCACGATTTCTCGAGCCACCTCCTTCAGTACCCTGAGGTGTAGACCATCAGGCCCTGGGGACTTATCAACCTTCAGACCTAACAGTCTCTCCAACACCAATTACTGGCAAATATAAATTCCCTTCAGTTCAGGTCCTTCAGCCACTGTTGCCTCAGGGAGATTGCTTGTGTCTTCCCCAGTGAACACAGATCTGAAGTACCTATTCAATTCTTCTGCCAGTTCTTTGTTTCCCGTAATATATTCCCGTAATAATGTTTCTGTCTTCAAGGGCCCAATTTTAGTCTTAACCATTTTTTTGCCTTTCACATACCTAAAAAAACTTTTACTATCTTCCTTTATATTATTGGCCAGTTTACCTTCGTACCTCATTTTTTTCTCTTCATATTCCCTTCTTAGTAATCCTCTGTTGTTCTTTAAAAGCTTCCCAGTCCTCCGTTTTCCTACTTATCTTTGCTATGTTATACTTTTTCTCTTAACTTTATATGTTTCTTAACTTCCCTCGTCAGCCACAGCCGCCCATGCCTCCTCCTAGAATCTTTCTTCCTTTTTGGAATGAACTGATGCTGCAACTTCTGCATTATACACAGAAATATCCGCCATTGTTCCCCCACGGTCATCCCTGCTAAGGTATTGCACCATTGAACTTTGGCCAGCCCCTCCCTCATAACTCCATAGTTCCTTTTATTCAACTGAAATATTGTCACTTCCGATTGTACCCTCTCCCTCTCAAATTGCAGATTGAAGTTTATGGTATTATGGTCACTACTTCCCAATGGCTCCTTCACTTCGAGGTCCCTGACCAATTCTGGTTCGTTGCACAATACCAGATCCAGAATTGCCTTCTCCCTGGTCGGCTCCAGCACCAGCTGTTCTAAGAATCCATCTCTGAAGCACTCCATAAAGTCTCTTTCTTGAGGTCCAATACCATCCTGATTCTCCCAGTCTACCTGCATGTTGAAATCCCCCATAACAACTGTAGTAACATCTTTGCAACAGGCCAATTTCAGCTCCTGATTTAACTTATATCCGACATCCAGACTACTGTTTGGGGGCCTA
Source organism: Hemiscyllium ocellatum (assembly GCF_020745735.1). Lineage (NCBI taxonomy): Eukaryota > Metazoa > Chordata > Chondrichthyes > Orectolobiformes > Hemiscylliidae > Hemiscyllium > Hemiscyllium ocellatum. The sequence continues at coordinate 2,316,499 of NC_083425.1, read as the reverse complement.
TAGATAACTCCCAAGAGGGTCTCTTTACCCTTAGTATTTCTCAGCTCTATCCACACTGACTCTACATCCCCTGATTCTAGGTCCCCCCGCGCAAGGGACTGAATATCATCCCTTACCAACATGGCCACCCCACCCCCTCTGCCCGTCAGTCTGTCCTTAAGATAGCACGTGTAGCCTTGAATATTTATTTCCCAGGCCCTGTCCACTTGAAGCCACGTCTCAGTTATCCCCACAATATCGTATCTGCCAATTTCCAAAAGACCCTCAAGCTCATCCATCTTATTTTAATGCTTCATGCATTCATATATAGTATTTTTAATTTGTTACTGCCCTCACCCTTCCAATCAACTCCTTTTTCACTCAACCTTACAGCATGATCCCTTTCTGAGTTTTCTGCCTCATTGATACAGTTGTCTTTCTTGACTTCCCTTGTTCTAACTTTCCCCTCAATTTCCTTCTTAAACATCCAGTTTGTCCCCTCCCTCCCCCCCGCTACTTAGTTTTAATGAAGCTGTGCTGCAGTATCAAACCTGCCTGCCAGAATGCTGGTCCCTAACCTATTAAGGTGCAAACCATCTCTGTAGTAGAATTTATACTTATCACAAAACATACCCCAGTGATCCAAGAATTTAAATCCTTCCTTCCTGCATCAGTTCCCCAGCCGCACGTTCAAGTCCATTATCTCTTTGTTCCTGCCCTCACCAGCCCGAGGAACTAGAAGCAAACCGGAGATAACCACCTTGGACGTCCTGCTTTTCAGCCTTCTTCCAAGTTCTCCGAAATCCCGCTGTAGTATGCTCCTCCTCTTCTTCCCAACATCATTTGTGCCGACATGTACCACCACCTCTGGCTCTTCACCTTCATATTTGAGGATTTCCTGCACTCTGTCTGTGATGTCTTTAACCCTGGCACCAGGAAGGCAACACACCATCCTTAAGTCCCGCCTGCTGCCACAAAAACCCCGGTCAGTTCCTCTCACTATGGAGTCCCCTATTACCGCGGCTCTGTGCGATGTCCGGCTCTTCCACTCTGTCTCCACGCCTACTTTTAATTGACAGACCTGGCCGCCTCGCAGACTGGCAGTGTCATCTGTCTCTACTGTTTCCAAAAGATTCAAGTTGTTCCTGACAGGTACTTCCCCCGGGGTCTCTTGCACTGTCTCCTCTCTAGTCCCACCTGCCAGCACCTAGCCCATATCCCTCCAAACCTTTCCTCTTCATATACCCTTTCAAATGCCTCTTAAATGTTGCAATTGTACCAGCCTCCACCATTTCCTCTGGCAGCTCATTCCATACACGTACCACCCTCTGTGTGAAAAGGTTGCCCCTTAGGTCTCTTTCATATCTTTCCCCTCTCACCCTAAACCTATGCCCTCTAATTTTGGACTCCACAACCCCAGGGAAAAGACTTTGTGTCTATTTATCCTATCCTTGCCCCTCATAATTTTGTAAACCTCTATAAGGTCGCCCCTCAGCTTCCGACGCTCCAGGGAAAACAGCCCCAGCCTGTTCAGCCTCTCCCTATAGCTCAAATCGTCCAACCCTGGCAACATCTTTGTAAATCTTTTCTGAACCCTTTCAAGTTTCACTACATCTTTCCGATAGGAAGGAGACCAGAATTGCACACAATATTCCAACAGTGGCCTAACCAATGTCCTGTACAGCCGCAACATGACCTCCCAACTCCTGTACTCAATACTCTGACCAATAAAGGAAAGCATTCTAAAGGCCGCCTTCACTATCCTATCTACCTGCGACTCCACTTTCAAGGAGCTATAAACCTGCACTCCAAGGTCTCTTTGTTCAGTAACACTCCCGAGGACCTTACCATTAAGTGTAAAAGTCCTGCTAAGATTTGCTTTCCCAAAATGCAACACCTCGCATTTATCTAAATTAAACTCTATCTGCCACTTCTCAGCCCATTGGCCCTTCTGGTCAAGATCCTGTTGTAATCTGAGGTAACCCTCTTCGCTTTCCACTACACCTCCAATTTTGATGTCATCTGCAAACTTAGTAACTGTACCTCTTATGCTTGCATCCAAATCATTTATGTAAATGACAAAAAGTAGAGGGCCCAGCACCGATCCTAGCGGCACTCCACTGGTCACAGGCCTCCAGTCTGAAAAACAACCCTCCACCACCACCCTCTGTCTTCTACCTTTGAACCAGTTCTGTATCCAAATGGCTAGTTCTCCCTGTATTCCATGAGATCTAACCTTGCTAATCAGTCTCCCATGGGGAACTTGTCGAACACCTTAACTGAAGTCCATATAGATCACATCCACTGCTCGGCCCTCATCAATCCTCTTTGTTACTGCTTCAAAAAACTCAATCAAGTTTGTGAGACATGATTTCTCATGTACAAAGCCAGTCCTTAACCATCCCTTAAATCTCCTCCCTTCCTTCAGCAACATCCTGTGTCCTTTTATCTCACCATCCAAGTTCCGGTATCCTCTTTCTAAATGAAAAAAGCAATTTACTTGCACCTCTTTCATTGATGTTCATTTCGTGGTCTTCTCTACAATTAGAAGAGCAAATACAAACTGGGTGACTGTTTTGAAAACATCTTTGTTTAGTCCAGAAGTATCACCCAGAAAGTCCAGTGGCTTGTCCACATTACTCCCATTTCTATCCAGGGTCAGTGTTCCACTGAAGCTCAACACAAACTTCAGGAATAACACCTTATGTATCGACTCATACCGCCACTGGCTTTCGAGACTCATCAACAAATTGACCAATGTTAAACCATAAACTCTGGCTTTGGTTTGTTCGACATGTTTTTCCCTTGCCCTCGATAATTGTTATGCTGTGTGAGTCTTGCCTTGTTTCTTTAAGCCTTCATGCTGCATTCAGATGGTTTTTATTTCAGCTTCATGCCTCTTTTAGACACATTTGTTGTTTCTTCACTATATCCACTCCACTTTCTTTGGCTACTGTATCATGAAATCTTTTATGAATTCACCTCCTCTGCCTGCCACCCTATCGCAGAGCTTACATTTGTTCTTCCTGTCACCACCCCTACTCTCACTTGCTTTAAATCTGAGACATTGCTACATTTTCTCAGTTATGATGAAAGCTTATTGAGTTGGCAATTTAATGTGGCTTCCCTCCACAGATACCTTAACTGCTTCTCCAGCAGTGTAGTGAGGTGTAGTATTGATCAGTTACAGTGTAGTAGGGTGTAATATTGATCAGTGACAGTGTAGTGGTGTGTTATTGATCAGTAACAGTGTAGTGGGGTGTAATATTGATCAGAGAGAGTGTAGTGAGGTGTAATATTGATCAGTGACAGTGTAGTGGGGTGTAGTATTGATCAGTGAAAGTGTAGTGGGGTTGTGGTATTGTTCAGTGACAGCATTGTGGGGTGTAGTATTGATCAGTGACAGTGTTGGGGGTGTGTAATATTGATCAGTGACAGTATAGTGGGGTGTTTCATTGATCAGTGGCAGTGTAGTAGGGGTGTGGTATTGATCAGTGACAGTGTGGTAGGGGTGTGGTATTGATCAGTGACCATATGGTGGAGTTGTAATATTGATGAGAGACAGTGTAGTGGAGGTGTGGCATTGATCAGTGACAGTGTACTGTGTGTAATATTGATCAGTGACAGTATAGTGGGGAGTAGTACGGATTAGAGACAGTGTAGTGGGTGTAATATTGATCAGTGACACTGTAGTGGGGGTGTAGTATTGATCAGTAACAGTGCAGTGGGAGTGTAGTATTGATCACTTACAGTGTAGTGGACTGTGTTATTGATCACTGACAGTGTAGTGCGAGTGTAGTATTGATCAGTGACAATGTAGTGGGGTGTAGTATTGATGAGACGCAGTGTGCTATATTGGTCAGTGACAGTGTAGTGCAGTTCTGGTATTGATCACTGACAGTGTAGCGGCGTGTAATATTGGTCAGTGACAGGGTAGTCGGGTGTAGTATTAATCAGAGACAATATAGTACGGCTGTGGTATTGATTGGTGACAGTGTTGTGGGTGTGTAATATTGATCAGTGACAGTGTAGTGAGGTGTAGGATTGATCAGTGACAGTGTAGTGGGGGTGTAATATTGATCAGAGAGAGTGTGGGGGGGGTAGGATTGATCACTGACAGTGTAGCGGGGGTATGGTATTCATTAGGGACAGTGTAGTGGGGGTGTATTATTGATCAGTGACAGTGTAGTGGGGTGTAGTATTGATCAATGACAGTGCCGTGTGTGTAACATTGATCAGAGATAGTATGGTGGGGTGTAATATTGATCAGTAACAGTGTATTGGTGGTGTACTATTGATTAGTTACAGTGTAATGGGGTGTAATATTGATTAGTGACAGTGTAGTGCTGTTGTAGTATTGATCAGAGACAGTGTAATGTATGTGTAATATTGATCGGTGACGGTGTAATGGGATGTAGTATTGATTAGAGACAGTGTAGCGCAGGTGTGGTATTGATCAGTGGCAGTATATTGGGCTGTAGTATTGATCAGTGACAATGTTGTGAGTGTGTAATATTGATCAGTGGCAGGGTAGTGGGGGTGCTGTATTGATCAGTGGCAGGGTAGTGGGGGTGTGGTATTGATCAGTGACTGTGTGCTGGAGATGTAATATTAATCAGTGTCAGTGTAGTTAGATGTAGTATTGATCAGAGACAGTATAGTGGGGGTGTGGTATTAGAACATGGAACATAGAACATTACAGCGCAGTACTGGCCCTTCAGCCCTTGATGTTGCGCTGACCTGTGAAACCAATCTGAAGCCTATCTATCCTACATTATTGCATTGTCATTCATATGTTTATCCTATGACCATTTAAATGCCCTTAAAGTTGGCGAGTCTACTACTGTTGCAGGCAGGGTGTTCCATGTTCTTACTACTCTGTGAGTAAAGAAACTACCTCTGAAATCTGTCCTATATCTATCACCCCTCAATTTAAAGCTATGTCCCCTCATGCTAGCCATCACCATCTGAGAAAAAAGGCTCTCACTGTCCACCCTATCTAACCCTCTGATCACCTTGTATATCTCTATTAAGTCACCTCTTAACCTTCTTCTCTCTAACAAAAACATCCTCAAGTCCCACAGCCATTCCTTATAATATTACAACTCCACCATATGGTTATTGATCAATACCACACTCCCACTACATTGTCACTAATCAATAGTAGTAGTACTGATTAGAGACAGTGTAGTGGGTATAATATTGATCATTAACACTGTAGTGGGAGTGTAGTATTGATCAGTGACAATGTTGTATTGTTGGGCTGTATTGTTGATCACTGACAGTGTTGTCGGGGTGTAGTATTGATCAGTTATAGTGTAGTGGGGTTGTACTGTTGATCACTGACAGTGTAGTGGGGGTGTAGGATTGATTAGTTACAATGTAGTGGGGTGTACTATTGATGAGAGACAGGGTGCAATATTGATCAGTGACAGTGTAGTGCGGGTGTAGTATTGATCAGTGACAGTGTAATAGGTGTGTAGTATTGATCAAAGACAGTGTAATGGCATGTAATATTAATCAGTGTCAGTGTATTTAGATGTAGTATTGATCAGTTACAGTGTAGTGGGCTGTATTGTTGATCACTGACAGTGTTGTTGGGGTGGATGCTGCCTGAACTGCTGTGTTCTTTCAGCACCACTAATCCAGAATCTGGTTTCCAGCATCTGCAATCATTGTTTTTACCCTGTAGTATTGATCAGTTATAGTGTAGTGGGGTTTTACTATTGATCACTGACAGTGTAGTGGGGTGTAGTATTGATCAGAGACAGTATGGTGCGGGTGTGGTATTGATCAGAGACAGTGTTATGTGTGTATAATATTGAACAGTGACACTGTAGTGGGGGTGTAATATTGATCAGTGACAGTGTAATGGGGGTGTAGTATTGATCAGTTACAATATAGTGGGATGTAGTATTGATCAGTGACGGTGTAGTGGCGTGTAATATTAATCAGTGACAGCGTAGTGGGGGTGTGGTATTGATCAGTGACAGTGTTATGTGTGTGTAATATTGATCAGTGACAGTGTAGTGGGTGTAATATTGATCAGTGACACTGTAGTGGGGTGTAGTATTGATCAGTGACAGTTTAATGGGGGTGTAGTATCGATCAGTTAAAATATAGTGAGATGTAATATTAATCAGTGACAGTGTAGTGGGGTGTAATATTGATCAGAGACAGTGTAGTTGAGTTGTGGTATTGTTCAGTGACAGTGTAGTGGGTGTGTAATATTGATCAGCGTAGTGGGGTGTAGTATTGGTCAGTGACACTGTAGTGGGGTATAGTATTGGTCAGTGACAGTGTAGTGGTGATGTGGTATTGATCAGTGTCAGTGTAGTGGGGGTGTGATATTGATCAGTGTAGTGGGGTGTAGTATTGGTCAGTGACAGCGTAGTGGGGTGTAGTATTGGTCAGTGACACTGTAGTGGGGTATAGTATTGGTCAGTGACAGTGTAGTGGTGATGTGGTATTGATCAGTGTCAGTGTAGTGGGGGTGTGATATTGATCAGTGACAGTGGTGTGCGTATTGATCAGAGAGAGTGAACTGGGAGTGTGGTATTGATCAGTGACCGTGTAGTGTAGATATAATATTAGTCAGTGTCAGTGCAGATAGATGTAGTGTTGATCAGAGATAGTGTAGTGCAGGTGTGGCATTGATCAGTGGCAGTAGATTGGGCTGTAATATTGATCAGTGACAGTGTAGCGCGGGTGTAGTGTTGACCAGTGATAGCGTAGTAGGGGTTTAATATTGGTTAGTGACAGTGTAGTGAGGTGTAATGTTGAACAGTGACACTGTAGTGGGGATGCTCGAAACGTCGATTTCGCTGCTCGTTGGATGCTGCCTGAACTGCTGTGCTCTTCCAGCACCACTGATCCAGAATCTGGTTTCCAGCTTCTGCAGTCATTGTTTTTACCATATAGTATTGATCAGTGACCGTGTACTGGAGGTGTAATATTGATCAGTGTCAGTGTACTGGAGGTGTGGTATTGGTCAATAACAGTGTAGTGGGGTGTAATATTGATTGGAGACTTAGTAGCGGGTGTAATATTGATCAGTGACAGTGCAGTGGCAGTGTGATATTGATCAGTGACTGTGTAGTGGGGCGTAGTATTGATCAGTGACAGTGTAGTGGGGGAGTAGTATTGATCAGTTACAGTGTAGTGGGGTGTAGTATTGATCACTGACAGTGTAGTGGACTGCATTATAGATCACTGACAGTGTAGCGGGAGTGTAGTATTGATCAGTAACAGTGTAGTGGGTTGTAGTATTGATGAGAGACAGTATGCAATAGAACATAGAACATAGAAAGATACAGCGCAGTACAGGCCCTTCGGCCCTCGATGTTGCGCCGACCGAATCCTACCTAACCTACACTAGCACAATAACTTCCAAATGCCTATCCAATGCCCGCTTAAATGACCATAAAGAAGGAGAGTTCACCACTGCTACTGGCAGGGCATTCCATGAACTCACAACCCGCTGTGTAAAGAATCTACCCCTAATATCTGTCCTATACCTACCACCCCTTAATTGAAAGCTGTGTCCCCTAGTAACACCTGACTCCATTAGCGGTAAAAGGTTCTCAGTGTCAACCCTATCTAAACCCCTAATCATCTTATACACCTCTATCAAATCTCCCCTAAACCTTCTCTTCTCCAATGAGAACAGCCCCAAGTGCCTCAGCCTTTCCTCATAAGATTTTCCTACCATTCCAGGCAACATCCTGGTAAACCTCCTCTGCACTCGTTCCAATGCCTCCACATCCTTCCTATAGTATGGCGACCAAAACTGCACACAATACTCCAGATGAGGCCGCACCAGAGTCTTATACAGTTGCAACATGACCTCAGGACTCCGGAACTCAATTCCTCTACCAATAAAGCCCAGTACACCATATGCCTTCCTCACAGCACTATTTACCTGGGTGGCAACTTTCAGAGATCTGTGTACATGGACACCAAGATCCCTCTGCTCATCCACACTACCAAGTAGCCTACCATTAGCCCAGTAATCCATCTTCTTGTTACTCCTACCAAAGTGAATGACTTCACACTTAGCTACATTGAATTCCATTTGCCACATTTCTGCCCAGCTCTGCAACTTATCTATATAAATATTGATCAGCAACAGTGTAGCGCGGGTGTAATATTGATCAGCGACAGGTAGTGGGGGAGTAGTATTGATCCGTTACAGTGTACTAGGATGTAGTATTGGTCAGTGACAGTGTAGTGGGATGTAGTATTGATCACTGACAGTGTAGTGGGAGTGTAGGATTGATGAGAGGTAGTGTGCAATATTGATCAGTGACAGTGTAGCGCAGGTGTAGTATTGACCAGTGACAGTGTAGTAGGGGTGTAATATTGATCAGTGACAGGGTAGTGGGGTGTTGTATTGATCCGAAACTATGTGGTGGGGTGGAATATTGATCAGTGACAGTGTAGTGGGGTGTAACATTGATGAGAGACAGTGTACTGGAGGTGTGGTATTGGTCAATGACAGTGTAGAGGGGTGTAATATTGATCAGAGACTGCGTAGTGGGTGTAATATTGATCAGTGACAGTGTGATATTGATCAGTGACTGTGTAATTGGGCGTAGTATTGATCAGTGACAGTGTAATGGGGTGTACAAAGTTAAAAGTCACACAACACCAGGTTATAGTCCAACAGTTTGGGAGAAGATTTGTAGCTCGGGTGCTCATTGTTGTGGTTCTGTTCGCCAAGCCGGGAATTTGTGTTGCAGGCGTTTCGTCCCCTGTCCCCTGAGGATGTCACCTAGACAGGGGACGAAACGTCTGCAACACAAATTCCCAACTATAGTCCAACAGGTTTAATTGGAAGCACACAAGCTTTCAGAATGACACTCCTTCATTAGGTGATAGTGGAGTGCTCAATCCTAACACAGAATTTATAGCAAAAATTTACAGTGTGATATAACTGAAATTATACATTGAAAAATTGATTGTCTGGTAAGCCTTTCATCTGTTAGAATACAGTGATAGTTTCACTTCTTTCATGTGTAAATCACAAAACCCTTTTTTAAAAAAAAGTTGCATTCTTGGGTTAGCTGTTAACAATGGTGATAGCTAGACAGTATGTTGAAGGTGTTGGCCCCCTGTGTTCTCTGTCTATGACCTGATGTTTAGATTGATTCTAATCTAAAAAGTGAGATTGTGGAGTTTTACATAAATTCATGCAGTTTGGAGATCAGAGTTCTACATGAATGTATGCAGTTTTTGAGCAAAGTGCAATGTAATCCTGAAAGTACAAATTCACCCCACAAAATATATGTGTGCATGTGGGTCTTTGTCTGTCTGTGTGTACATATCTGGGTTAGGGGTTGTGAGTGTGAGAAAGTGTATCTGTGTGTGTGTGTAGTGAGTGCACAGTGCCTTACGTCTGTGAGGGGGTGCATGTGTGAGTGTGGGAGTGTGTGTGTCTGTAAGGGTGTGTGTGGGTGATGGTGTGTATGTGTGTCCGTGTGAATGTGTGTATAGGAGTGTGTGTGTGTGTGTGTGTAGGAGTATCTGTGTGTGTGTATAGTGCAATGGTGGTCACCTGTAATGTGACATGAACCCAAGGTCCCGGTTGAGGCCCTCCCTATGGGTACTGAACTTAGCTATCAGCCTCTGCTCGGTCACATTCATGTAGAACTCTGAGCTCAAAAACTACATGAATTCATGTAAAACTCTGTTATCTCACTTTTTAGATTAGAATCAATCTAAACATCAGGTCATAGACAGAGAACACAGGGGGCCAACACCTTCAACATATTGTCTAGCTATCACCATTGTTAACAGCTAACCCGAGAATGCAACATTTTTAAAAAAAGGTTTTGTGATTTACACATGAAAGAAGTGAAACTATCACTGTATTCTAACAGATGAAAGGCTTAACATACAATCAATTTTTCAATGTATAATTTCAGTTACATCACACTGCAAATTTTTGCTATAAATTCTGTGTTACGATCGAGCCCTCCACTACCACCTGATGAAGGAGCGTCGCTCCGAAAGCTTGTGTGCTTCCAATTAAACCTGTTGGACTATAACTGGTGTTGTGTGACTTTTAACTTTGTACACCCCAGTCCAACACCGGCATCTCCAAATCAGTGTAGTGGGGTGCAGTATTGATCAGAAATATTGTACTGGGGGTGTGGCATTGATCAGTGACAGCGTAGTGGGGTGTAGTATTGATCAGTGACAGGGTAGTGGTGGTGTAGTATTAATCAGTGACAGTGTAGTGGGGGGCCTGGTATTGATCAGTGTCAGTGTAGTGGTGTGTAATATTGATCAATGACAGTGGAGTGACAGTGAGTTATTGATCAGTGACTGTGTAGTGTGGTGTGGTATTGGCCTGTGACCGTATAGTGGGGTGTAGTATTGATCAGTGACAGTGTAGTAGGGGTGTGGTATTGATCAGTGATAGTTTGGTAGAGGTGTGGTATTGATCAGTGATATTGTAGTAGGGGTGTGGTATTAATCAGTGACAGTGTAGTAGGGGTGTGGTATTGATCAGTGATAGTTTGGTAGGGGTGTGGTATTGATCTGTGACCATGGAGTGCAGGTGTAATATTGATCAGTGTCAGTGTAGCGGGTTGTAGTATTGATCAGACAGTGTAGTGAGGTGTAATATTGATCAGGGACAGTGTAGTGGGGGAGTTGTATTGATCAGTGTCAGTGTAGTGGGGTGTGTTATTGATCAGTGTCAGTGTAGTGGGGGAGTTGTATTGATCAGTGAGAGTGTAGTGAGGTGTAACATTGAGTGTAGTGGGTTTAATATTAATCTGAGACGGTATAGTGTGGTTGTAATATTGATCAGTGATAGTGTATTAGGGTGTAGTATTGTTCAGTGACAGTGAAGTGGGGGTGTTGTATTGATTAGTGGCAGTGTAGTGGGGTGTAGTATTGATAGTGGGTGTAACATTGACCAGTGACCACGTCGTGGAGTTTATAAAAGACCAGTTATCACTGGGTCATAGTGGAGTGACATTTGTCTCCACTTGATGTACATATGTGGTCCTGTTATAAACTATCAGTGTCTGTGTAGATGATTCATTCCGGTAACAAGTGCAGTATGGCAGTAAATCACTATTGAAATGTTCCTTCAGATAAAATAGTCACAATGCAATGTTTCCATCATTGATCAGGGACTGAGTGTTTTGAATGGGACCAGCATGCCTGGGAGTTCCTATCACCAAGTTCTGGAGGTTTGAATGTTTATAATTTGAATTACTATATAAACTCTGATCTTTACAACAACAGGCATGATTATTAATGGATGCAAGCAATCCCATCTTTAAGTCTGTTGCTGCAGTTTATTCATTAGAAACATCCTTTAACAGAGGACAGTGCCTCTCATCTTTTTCTTCATCATGCCTTTGTTAATTTTCCACTTCACTATAACATTCTCCTGGAAAGTCCCTTAGATTCTTCCCTCTGTGAAGATGAGAATATCCAAATTTCTGCCTCATGTATCAAATCACAGATGGGCAAATCCTGTTCCCTATCACCCCATCTCACTGACCTCTATTGATTTGGAGTAAAAATCCTCTCTCTCTCTTATTCCTGAAAACTAGTCCCTCCTCCCTACCTTTTATCTTAGCCTGCTTGGCTCTCTCTCTCTTATTCCTGAAAACTAGTCCCTCCTCCCTACCTTTTATCTTAGCCTGCTTGGCTCTCTCTCTCTTATTCCTGAAAACTAGTCCCTCCTCCCTACCTTTTATCTTAGCCTGCTTGGCTCTCTCTCTCTTATTCCTGAAAACTAGTCCCTCCTCCCTACCTTTTATCTTAGCCTGCTTGGCTCTCTCTCTCTTATTCCTGAAAACTAGTCCCTCCTCCCTACCTTTTATCTTAGCCTGCTTGGCTCTCTCTCTCTTATTCCTGAAAACTAGTCCCTCCTCCCTACCTTTTATCTTAGCCTGCTTGGCTCTCTCTCTCTTATTCCTGAAAACTAGTCCCTCCTCCCTACCTTTTATTTTAGCCTGCTTGGCTCTCTCTCTCTTATTCCTGAAAACTAGTCCCTCCTCCCTACCTTTTATCTTAGCCTGCTTGGCTCTCTCTCTCTTATTCCTGAAACTAGTCCCTCCTCCCTACCTTTTATCTTAGCCTGCTTGGCTCTCTCTCTCTTATTCCTGAAACTAGTCCCTCCTCCCTACCTTTTATCTTAGCCTGCTTGGCTCTCTCTCTCTTATTCCTGAAATTAGTCCCTCCTCCCTACCTTTTATCTTAGCCTGCTTGGCTCTCTCTCTCTTATTCCTGACTCCGGCCTATCACCCTCACCTTGACCTCCTTCCACCTATCCCACCTCCATCGCCCCTCCCCCTAGTCCCTCCTCCCTACCTTTTATCTTAGCCTGTTTGGCTCTCTCTCTCTTATTCCTGATGAAGGGCTTATGCTCGAAACGTCGAATTCTCTATTCCTGAGATGCTGCCTGGCCTGCTGTGCTTTGACCAGCAACACATTTGCATCTATTGATTTGGAACCAATGTTCCATTCTCTTCCATGTTTTCAAATCCCTCCATTGTCTTCTCCTTACCATCTCTGTAATTTCCTCCAAAAGATGCTCTGAGATATCTAATGCTTCTCCAGATGTGGCCTCTTGTGCATTCCCAATTATAACTGATCCACTGTTAATGTCTGTACCTTTAGTTACTTAGACCCAAACTCTGGAATTCCCTGCTTAAAATTCCCCACATTTTGCTTTCCTCTTTAAAAACACCACTTAAAACCTACCTTTGACGTTTGACCAAAGTCTTGATCCTCTGACCTAATATCTGACCTGTATATGTGGCTCAGTGTCATACTTCATTTTGTAGTATTTCTTTGAAGTCATTTTGCATCCAATCAGAGTGTATAGAATCCCAATGGACAAAACCTCCTCCTATTTACTCAAATGCTACATGAACACATTAAGACTTTTTTTATACAGAGCAGCTAGAGGAGGCCATTCACTCTTATGATTCTGCTCTGATATTCAGAAAGATCTTTTCCTTCAGTAAGTGTCCTTGAGTCCCTTGATTATCTCAGTATTGACTGCTGGCTTGAATATACTTATGACTGAGCATTCACAGATCTCCAGATTAAAGAATCCAATGAATGAAGCCCTTCACATTCTCTCCCATTGCACAAAATTTTAATGTGTAACATATGACTTTGTCCTGTGTGTTAATGTGTTGAGTACCAGAGGTATGTATGATATGGCAATGGCACCAGATGCATATAAAGTGTGGAGTGTGAATCTAGCAATCTCCAGATGACAGCTGTCTCATATCCTTGATTTCGATTTACTCCGAGACAGGCATTAAGGATGCGCACTAATCCTTACACCAAGCAATCCGCTAACTGCAGCAGCTGTGCTGCCGAGTTCCCATGATTTCTGTTTTTGCCAGTAATCTAACACATGAATGGAATGTGCAAAACCAATCCAGCCCAACCACTTATCAATCAATTAATATTTGACTTTTCATGGGCTGCACTGACCTCCAGCTTTTTTAATGATAAATTTGAGCCCGATGGCAAATCATTTAAATCTTACAAATTCTTGAAGATTGGTACAAAGACCATTCTCTGAGACCTATTCTTCTGTTCTCCTCCCTCCAATCATACATCCCCATTTCCATTTGCTTACAGCCAATAACATTTCCAACTTTCTCCAGGTCTGATGAAGAACCATCGACTTGAAACATTAACTCTGTTTCTTTCCATAAACCCTGCACGGCCTACTGAATATTTCCAAAATTTTCACACTTTATTTCAGATTTCAGTGTGCACAGTACTTTGATTTTACATTCTAAGAAATCATACAACATAGGATGTTACAGCGCAGTACAGGCCCTCTGGTTCTTATACACATATGTTCGAGACACCACCCACGCCCTTCACCTCCTCCAAGACTTACGTTTCCCCAGTCCCCAACACCTCATCTTCACCATGGATATGCAATCTCTCTACACCTCCATCCACCATGACCAGGGCCTCCAAGCGCTCAGTTTTTTCCTCTCCAGACATCCCCAACAGTACCCTTCCACCAACACTTTCATTCGTTTGGCCGAACTGGTCCTCACTCTTAACAATTTCTCCTTCGAATCCGCCCACTTCCTCCAGACCAAAGGGGTAGGCATGGGCACACGTATGGGCCCCAGCTATGCCTGTCTCTTTGTTGGCTTCATAGAACAGTTGATCTTCTGTAATTACACCGGCACCACTCCCCACCTCTTCCTCCGCTACATTGATGACTGCATTGGCACCACCTTGTGCTCCCGCGAGGAGGTTGAGCAATTCATCAACTTCACCAACACATTCCACCCTGGTCTTAAATTTACCTGGACCATCTCTGACACCTCCCTCCCCTTCCTGGACCTCTCCATCTCCATTAATGACGACCGACTTGACACTGACATTTTTTACAAACCCACTGATTCCCACAGCTACCTGGATTACACCTCTTCCCATCCTACCTCTTGCAAAAATGCCATCCCGTATTCCCAATTCCTCCGCCTCCGCCATATCTGCTCCCAGGAGGACCAGTTCCAGCACAGAGCACACCAGATGGCCTCCTTCTTTAGAGATCGCAATTTCCCTTCCCACGTGGTTAAAGATGCCCTCCAATGCATCTCGTCCACATCCCGTACCTCCGCCCTCAGACCCCATCCCTCCAACCGTAACAAGGACAGAACACCCCTGGTGCTCACCTTCCACTTCACGAACCTTTGCATAAACCAAATCATCCACTGACATTTCCGCCACCTCCAAAAAGACCCTACCACCAGGGATATATTTCCCTCCCCACCCCTTTCCGCCTTCCGTAAAGATCGTTCCCTCCGTGACTACCTGGTCAGGTCCACGCCCCCCTACAACCCACCCTCCCATCCTGGCACCTTCCCCTGTCATGGCAGGAACTGCGCCCACACCTCCTCCCTCACCTCTATCCAAGGCCCTAAAGGAGCCTTCCATATCCATCAAAGTTTTACCTGCACATTCACTAATATCATTTGTTGTATCTGTTGTTCCCGATGCGGTCTCCTCTACGTTGGGGAGACTGGGCGTCTCCTAGCAGAGCGCTATAGGGAACATCTCCGGGACACCCGTACCAATCAACCACACCGCCCTGTGGCCCAACATTTCAACTCCCCCTCCCACTCTGCCGAGGACATGGAGGTCCTGGGACTCCTTCACGGCCGCTCCCTCACCACCAGACGCATGGAGGAAGAACGCCTCATCTTCCGCCTCGGAACACTTCAACCCCAGGGCATCAATGTGGACTTCAACCGTTCCTCATTTCCCCTTCCCCCACCTCACCCTAGTTCCAAACTTCCAGCTCAGCACTGTCCCCATGACTTGTCCGGACTTGTCCTACCTGCCTATCTTCTTTTCCACCTATCCACTCCACCCTCTCCTCCCTGACCTATCACCTTCATCTCCTTCCCCACTCACCCATTGTACTCTATGCTACTTTCTCCCCACCCCACCCTCCTCTAGCTTATCTCTCCATGCTTCAGGCTCTCTACCTTTATTCCTGATGAAGGGCTTTTGCCCGAAACATCGATGTCGCTGCTCCTTGGATGCTGCCTGAACTGCTGTGCTCTTCCAGCACCACTGATCCAGAATCTGGTTTCCAGCATCTGCAGTCATTGTTTTTACCTCTGGCTCTCAATGTGGCGCTGACATTTATAGATTACATAAATCATTTATAGGTTACATAAAATTTCAAATTTTAAAAATATTTGTCTTTCACAATCTTAGCCAATATGAGTGATGCATTGAATGATGAGGAAACAGCACTCTACAACTGCCAAAACACTGTGGCAGAAATGATAGATGAGCTCAGAAATCCTGTCATTGTACAAAGCACTTACCATTTTCCTGGGATCATCTATCCCAGAATTCTAACCTAGCCTTAACCACACCATCCCTGGACCAAACATTTGACATTCAGGCAGACATTCCTAAAAGACGGGTTTGCAGAGTCAGGAATTCTTATGGTTCTAGACATCTAAATCACACACAAAATTCGAGGCCACTATGTGAATACGCAATGACTCTCACTGGGCTACAGCTCTCACGCACACACTGACTCTCACTGGGGTACAGTCCCACACACACTGACTCTCACTGGGGTACAGTCCCATACATGCTGACTCTCACTGGGGTACAGTCCCATACACGCTGACTCTCACTGGGGTACAGTCCCACACACACTGACTCTCACTGGGAGACAGCGCCCACACACATTGACATTCACTGTCCATCATGTCTTCACTAATCACAAACTTGGGTAGTCAGTGGCTCCTTGCTATTTGCCCACATGGACCTTGAAGATAGTGAGGATTGCAGATGCTGGAAAGTCAGAGTGGATAGACAGTTGAGGTGGAAAAAGCACAGCAAGTCAAGCAACATCAGAGGAGGAAAGTCGACATTTCAGGTTGGAACTTTTCCTCAGGGAGAAAGTGAGGTCTGCAGATGCTGGAGATCAGAGCTGAAAATGTATTGCTGGAAAAGCGCAGCAGGTCAGGCAGCATCCAAGGAACAGGAAATTCGACGTTTCGGGCATAAGCCCTTCGCTGGTCTCCTTCTTCAAGAACCGCAGACTCCCCCCAGACGTGATCGACGATGCCCTCCACTGCATCTCCTCCACTTCCCTCTCCTCCGTCCTTGAGTCCCGCCCCTCCAACCGCCACCAAGACAGAACCCCACTGGTTCTCACCTACCACCCCACCAACCTCCATATACAGCGTATCATCCGCCGTCATTTCCACCACCTCCAAACGGACCCCACCACCAGGGATATATTTCCCTCCCCTCCCCTATCAGCGTTCCGAAAAGACCACTCCCTCCGTGACTCCCTCGTCAGGTCCACTTCCTCCACCAACCCAACCTCCACTCCCGGCACCTTCCCCTGCAACCGCAAGAAATGCAAAACTTGCGCCCACACCTCCTCCCTTACCTCTCTCCAAGGCCCCAAGGGATCCTTCCATATCCGCCACAAATTCACCTATCCCTCCACACACATCATCTATTGCATCCGCTGCACCCGATGTGGCCTCCTCTATATTGGGGAGACAGGCCGCCTCTTTGCGGAACGTTTCAGAGAACACCTCTGGGACACCCGGACCAACCAACCCAACCACCCCGTGGCTCAACACTTTAACTCTCCCTCCCACTCCACCGAGGACATGCAGGTCCTTGGACTCCTCCATCACCAGACCATAACAACACGACGGTTGGAGGAAGAGCGCATCATCTTCCGCCTGGGAACCCTCCAACCACAAGGGATGAACTCAGATTTCTCCAGTTTCCTCATTTCCCCTCCCCCCACCTTGTCTCAGTCGAATCCCTCGAACTCAGCACCGCCCTCCCAACCTGCAATCTTCTTCCTGACCTCTCCACCCCCACCCCTCTCCGGCCTACCACCCTCACCTTGACCTCCTTCCACCTATCACATCTCCACCGCCCCTCCCCCAAGTCCCTCCTCCCTACCTTTTATCTTACCCTGCTGGACACACTTTCCTCATTCCTGAAGAAGGGCTTATGCCCGAAACGTCGAATTTCCTGTTCCTTGGATGCTGCCTGACCTGCTGCGCTTTTCCAGCAACACATTTTCAGCACTTTTCCTCAGGACTCAATATAGTATTTTAAGCCTAACCCAGGCAGAGGAACTACTCCCTCACTTTTTTAAGAGTTACACTTTATCCTGCTGTTCCTGTTTCATGTTATTCAGTGTCAGCTGCAGCTTTGAAACTTACGTCGTGGAGGACTCAAGCAGTCAGCAATCAGTGACCCTGTCTCGGCAAGCTAATCGGTGACACAGGAAAGGATCACTTCACACATTGCTCACTCTTCTGAGGTGGCTATATTCGCAAACTCTCACCCCCACACTCTCACATTCTCACCCCCTCACTCCCACACCCTCACACTCTCACCCGTACCCTCTCACACTCTCACCCTCACACTCTGACACTCTCACCCCCACACTCTCACATTCTCACCCCCTCACTCCCACACCCTCTCACACTCTCACCCCCACACTCTCACCCTCACACTCTGACACTCTCACCCCCACACTCTCACACTCTCACCCCACACACTCTCACATTCTCACCCCCTCACTCCCACACCCTCACACTCTCACCCGTACCCTCTCACACTCTCACCCCCACACTCTGACACTCTCACCCCCTCACTCCCACACCCTCTCACACTCTCACCCCCACACTCTCACCCTCACACTCTGACACTCTCACCCCCACACTCTCACACTCTCACCCCCGCATTCCCACACCCTCTCACACTCTCACCCCCACACTGTCAACCCCACACTCTCACACCCATACTCTCACCCCCACACTCTCACACTCACCCCACACACTCTCACACTCTCACCCCCACACTGTCAACCCCACACTCTCACCCCACACTCTCACACTCTCACCCCCACACTCTCACATTCTCACTCCCACACTCTCACATTCTCACCCCCTCTCTCCCACACCCTCACACTCTGACACTCTCACCCCCACACTCTCACACTCTCACCCTCACACTCTGACACTCTCACCCCCACACTCTCACACTCTCTCCCACACCCTCACACTCTGACACTCTCACCCCCACACTCTCACACTCTCACCCTCACACTCTGACACTCTCACCCCCACACTCTCACCCCTACACTGTCAATCCCATACTAACACCCCACACTCTCACAGTCACCTCCACACTCTCATACTCTCACCCCCACACTCCCACACTCTCACTCCCACACTCTCATACTCTCACCCCCACACTCCCACACTCTCACTCCCACACTCTCATACTCTCACCCCCCACACTCCCACACTCTCACTCCCACACTCTCATACTCTCACCCCCACATTCTCACACCCATACTCTCACCCCCACACTCTCACTCCTCACTCTCACTCCCTCACTCCCACACTCTCACTCCTCACTCCAAGGCTCTCACCCCCACACTCTCACACACACACTCGCACCCCCACACTCTCACACACACACTTGCACCCCCACACTCTCACATACTCAATCCCACACACTCACTTCCAAACTCCCACACACTCACCCCCACACTCTCACACTCTCACCCCCACACTCTCACCCCCACACTCTCACCCCCACACTCTCACCCCCACACTCCCACACTCACACCCACGCTCACTCACACACACTCACACTCTCACCCCCACACTCTCACCCCCACACTCGCACCACCACACACCCACACACTCACTCCTACACTCTCACCCCCACGCTCTCGCCCCCACACTCTCACTTACTCACTCCCACACACTCACCCCCACACTCCCACACACTCACCCCCAAACTCTCACACTCACACTCACACCCACACTCACACCTCCATGCTCCCACACACTCACACCCACACTCTCACCCCCACACTTTCACCCTCAAACTCTCACTCCCACACATTCACACTCTCACTCCCACATTCTCATGCCCTCACACTCTCACCCCCACACTCCCACACACTCTCACACAAACACTCTCACTCCCACACACTCACCAACACACTCCCACACACTCTCTCCCACACTCTCACACTCTCACCCCCGCCACACACACACACACACACACCCACTCTTGCACCCACATACTCTCACACATTCACTTCCACACATTCACCCCCACATTCCCACACACTCATCCCCACACTCTAACTCCCTCACTCACACACTCTCACCCCCACACACACTCACCCCCACACTCTCACTGGAGGAGAAAGTGAGGACTGCAGATGCTGGAGAACAGAGCTAAAAATGTGTTGCTGGAAAAGCGCAGCAGGTCAGGCAGCATCCAAGGAGCAGGAGAATCGACGTTTCGGGCATGAGCCCTTCTTCAGGAATGGGGTTCTGAACCTGACCTGCTGCGCTTTTCCAGCAACACATTTTCAGCACTTTTCCTCAGGACTCAATATAGTATTTTAAGCCTAACCCAGGCAGAGGAACTACTCCCTCACTTTTTTAAGAGTTACACTTTATCCTGCTGTTCCTGTTTCATGTTATTCAGTGTCAGCTGCAGCTTTGAAACTTACGTCGTGGAGGACTCAAGCAGTCAGCAATCAGTGACCCTGTCTCGGCAAGCTAATCGGTGACACAGGAAAGGATCACTTCACACATTGCTCACTCTTCTGAGGTGGCTATATTCGCAAACTCTCACCCCCACACTCTCACATTCTCACCCCCTCACTCCCACACCCTCACACTCTCACACCCTCTCACACTCTCACCCTCACACTCTGACACTCTCACCCCCACACTCTCACATTCTCACCCCCTCACTCCCACACCCTCTCACACTCTCACCCCCACACTCTCACCCTCACACTCTGACACTCTCACCCCCACACTCTCACACTCTCACCCCACACACTCTCACATTCTCACCCCCTCACTCCCACACCCTCACACTCTCACCCGTACCCTCTCACACTCTCACCCTCACACTCTGACACTCTCACCCCCTCACTCCCACACCCTCTCACACTCTCACCCCCACACTCTCACCCTCACACTCTGACACTCTCACCCCCACACTCTCACACTCTCACCCCCTCATTCCCACACCCTCTCACACTCTCACCCCCACACTGTCAACCCCACACTCTCACACCCATACTCTCACCCCCACACTCTCACACTCACCCCACACACTCTCACACTCTCACCCCCACACTGTCAACCCCACACTCTCACCCCACACTCTCACACTCTCACCCCCACACTCTCACATTCTCACTCCCACACTCTCACATTCTCACCCCCTCTCTCCCACACCCTCACACTCTGACACTCTCACCCCCACACTCTCACACTCTCACCCTCACACTCTGACACTCTCACCCCCACACTCTCACACTCTCTCCCACACCCTCACACTCTGACACTCTCACCCCCACACTCTCACACTCTCACCCTCACACTCTGACACTCTCACCCCCACACTCTGACACTCTCACCCCCACACTCTCACACTCTCACCCTCACACTCTGACACTCTCACCCCCACACTCTCACACTCTCACCCTCACACTCTGACACTCTCACCCCTACACTGTCAATCCCATACTAACACCCCACACTCTCACAGTCACCTCCACACTCTCATACTCTCACCCCCACACTCCCACACTCTCACTCCCACACTCTCATACTCTCAACCCCACACTCTTACCCCCACACTCTCACCCCCACATTCTCACACCCATACTCTCACCCCCACACTCTCACTCCTCACTCTCACTCCCTCACTCCCACACTCTCACTCCTCACTCCAAGGCTCTCACCCCCACACTCTCACACACACACTCGCACCCCCACACTCTCACACACACACTTGCACCCCCACACTCTCACATACTCAATCCCACACACTCACTTCCAAACTCCCACACACTCACCCCCACACTCTCACACTCTCACCCCCACACTCCCACACTCACACCCACGCTCACTCACACACACTCACACTCTCACCCCCACACTCTCACCCCCACACTCGCACCACCACACACCCACACACTCACTCCTACACTCTCACCCCCACGCTCTCGCCCCCACACTCTCACTTACTCACACCCACACACTCACCCCCACACTCCCACACACTCACCCCCAAACTCTCACACTCACACTCACACCCACACTCACACCTCCATGCTCCCACACACTCACACCCACACTCTCACCCCCACACTTTCACCCTCAAACTCTCACTCCCACACATTCACACTCTCACTCCCACATTCTCATGCCCTCACACTCTCACCCCCACACTCCCACACACTCTCACACAAACACTCTCACTCCCACACACTCACCAACACACTCCCACACACTCTCCCCCACACTCTCACACTCTCACCCCCCCCCCCACACACACACACACACACACTCTTGCACCCACATACTCTTACACATTCACTTCCACACATTCACCCCCACATTCCCACACACTCATCCCCACACTCTAACTCCCTCACTCACACACTCTCACCCCCACACTCTCACCCCCACAATCCCACACTCTCATTCCCTCACTCCCACACTCTCACTCCCACACTCTCACCCCCACACACACTCACCCCCACACTCTCACTGGAGGAGAAAGTGAGGACTGCAGATGCTGGAGAACAGAGCTAAAAATGTGTTGCTGGAAAAGCGCAGCAGGTCAGGCAGCATCCAAGGAGCAGGAGAATCGACGTTTCGGGCATGAGCCCTTCTTCAGGAATGGGGTTCTGAACCTGACCTGCTGCGCTTTTCCAGCAACATATTTTCAGCCCACACTCTCACTCCCACACACTCATACTCTCACCCCTCCACTCTCACACTCTCACCCCACACTCTCACTCCCTCACTCCCAAAATCTCACTCCCACATTCTCAACCCCACACTCTCACTCCCACACTCTTCCCCCCCACACTCTCCACCCCACCCTCTCACTCCCATACTCTCACTCCCATACTCTCACACTCTCATGCCCTCACACTCACGCGCTCACACTTTCACTGCCACACTCCCACGCTCTCACTCCTACACACTCTCACTCCCTCACTCCCACACTCTCACTCCCACACTCTCACTCCCTCACTCCCACACTCTCACTCCCACACTCTCACCCTCACACTCTCACTCCCTCACCCCCACACACTCACCCCCACACTCTCACCCTCACACACTCACTCCCTCACTCCCACACTCTCACCTCCACACTCACTCCCTCACTCCCACACTCTCACTCCCACACTCTCACCCCACACTCACTCCCTCACACTCCCAACTCTCACAACCACACTCAGTCCCATATACACTCACACTCTCACCCCCACATACTCTCACCCCCACATACTCTCACCCCCACACACTCTCACCCCCACACTCCCACACACTCACATTCTCACGCCATCACACTCTCACGGCCACATTCACACTCTCACTCTCTCACTCCCACACACTCCCATACATCCACACACTACCACAAACACAATCCCATAATCCCATGGTCTTCATTCCCACATTACTCACTGATACCCAGTTTGGGTTCCACTGGGGTCATTCAGTTCCTGACCTCATTGCAGTCTTGGTTCAAATATGGACAGGAAAGCTGAATCCCAGAGGTCAGGTCGGAGTGATAGCCCTTGACATCAAGGCTGCATTCGATCAACTGTGGCATTAAGGAGTCCTAGCAAAACTGGTATCAATGGGTATCAGAGGGCAAACTCTCTGCTGGCTGGAGTGATACTTCACACACAGGAAGGTGGTTGTGGTTGTTGAAGGTCAGTCATCTCAGCTCCAGGACATCTCTGCAGGAATTCTTCTGGGTAGTGTCCTAAGCCCAACCATCTTCAGCTGCTGGATGTTCGCCGATGGTTGCACAACATTCAGCACCATCCACAATTCCTCAGATACTGAGGCAGTCCATGTTTAAATAAAACAAGAAATGACAAGTAACATTTGCCACATAAATGCCTGGCAATGACCATCTCCAATAACAGAAAATCTAATCACCGTTCCATGACATTCAATGGTGTTATTGTTACTGAATCCCCTGCCATCAATACCCTAAGGGGTTATCATTGACCAGAAACTTAACTGAACTCACCACATGAACTCAATACTGGCCAGCCAGTGACACTCACTTCACTCACTTGTACAGTCCCACACTCATCTACACATCCACAATCATACACTTGTACTCACTCCCAGGCCCACACATCCACATATTCCCACACCAGCTATCAAAGCTACTCAAAACCTTAATTGTTTTTATTTATTCACAAGATGAGGGTGTCACTGGCTAAGCCTGCATTTATTGCCCAGAAGGTATTTAACAGTTAACCACATTTGCATGGGTCTGGAGTCACATGGAGCCAGATTGGTTAAGGATGGCAGATTTCCTTCCCTAAAGGCATTGCTGAACCAGATGGGTTTTTCCTGACAATGGATTCATGATCATCATTAGGCTATTAATTCCAGATTTTATTTTAAATGAATTCAAATTCCACCATCAGCCGTGGCAGGATTTGAACCCAGGTCCTCAGAATACTACCTGGGTCTTTGAGTTAACAGTCCAGTGATAAATACCACTAGGCTATCAGCTCCCGGAGTAATTAGCTCAAATGGCATTCCCAGCTTCAAACTTGCCAACATTTCCACTCTGGCAAAATGCCAAGGCCATAGGAAGATGTCTGACTTTCCCTCGATGCCCTCCAATGCCAACTTGCCTGCCACCCTGCCTGCTAACCCATTGTGAAAAGTTCTGGAATATTCTGCTCATAAACTCTAATCCATTCATAAAAACTACCAGTCTAGTGTTTGGGGAAACTTTCCATTTTGGTTTTCAAATTTTCACCATCCCTGGTAATTTTGCTTTTTGTTTTGAGAGGTGATAGGTAACGGCTATACTTTGATAACAACTTGCAGGTTTTTGGATTGAATTTTCCAACTGCAACGTGGCACTGTGACACTGTATGGGCTGTCAGGTTTGACCATTAACAAAAGCAGGTAAAATGTTCCTCTGGTATACTTTATTGACATAACAAAGGCCTGATGATAACTGGGCCACATTGAAACTCAGAATGGGTAACTGTGAGAGTGAGTGAGCTCAGCGGGGGTAACTGTGAGAGTGAGTGAGTGAGCTCAGCGGGGGTAACTGTGAGAGTGAGTGAGCTCAGCGGGGGTAACTGTGAGAGTGAGTGAGTGAGCTTAGCGGGGATAACTGTGAGAGTGAGTGAGCTCAGCGGGGGTAACTGTGAGAGTGGCTTAGCTCAGCGGGGGTAACTGTGAGAGTGAGTGATTGAGCTCAGCGGGGGTAACTGTGAGAGTGAATGAGTGAGATCAGCGGGGGTAACTGTGAGAGTGAGTGAGCTCAGCGGGGGTAACTGTGAGAGTGAGTGAGTGAGCTCAGCGGGGGTAACTGTGAGAGTGAGTGAGCTCAGCGGGGGTAACTGTGAGAGTGAGTGAGTGAGCTCAGCGGGGGTAACTGTGAGAGTGAGTGAGCTCAGCGGGGGTAATTGTGAGAGTGAGTGAGTGAGCTCAGCGGGGGTAACTGTGAGAGTGAGTGAGCTCAGCGGGGGTAACTGTGAGAGTGAGTGAGTGAGCTCAGCGGGGGTAACTGTGAGAGTGAGTGAGCTCAGCGGAGGTAACTGTGAGAGTGAGTGAGTTCAGCGGGGGTAATTGTGAGAGTGAGTGAGTGAGATCAGCGGGGGTAACTGTGAGAGTGAGTGAATGAGCTCAGCGGGGGTAACTGTGAGAGTGAGTGAGTGAGCTCAGCGGGGGTAACTGTGAGAGTGAGTGAGTGAGCTCAGCGGGGGTAACTGTGAGAGTGAGTGAATGAGCTCAGCGGGGGTAATTGTGAGAGTGAGTGAGTGAGCTCAGCGGGGGTAACTGTGAGAGTGAGTGAGCTCAGCGGGGGTAACTGTGAGAGTGGCTTAGCTCAGCGGGGGTAACTGTGAGAGTGAGTGAGTGAGCTTAGCGGGGATAACTGTGAGAGTGAGTGAGCTCAGCGGGGGTAACTGTGAGAGTGGCCTAGCTCAGCGGGGGTAACTGTGAGAGTGAGTGATTGAGCTCAGCGGGGGTAACTGTGAGAGTGAGTGATTGAGCTCAGCGGGGGTAACTGTGAGAGTGAGTGAGTGAGCTCAGCGGGGGTAACTGTGAGAGTGAGTGAGTGAGCTCAGCGGGGGTAACTGTGAGAGTGAGTGAGCTCAGCGGGGGTAACTGTGAGAGTGAGTGAGTGAGCTCAGCGGGGGTAACTGTGAGAGTGAGTGAGTGAGCTCAGCAGGGGTAACTGTGAGAGTGAGTGAGCTCAGCGGGGGTAATTGTGAGAGTGAGTGAGTGAGCTCAGCGGGGGTAACTGTGAGAGTGAGTGAGTGAGCTCAGTGGGGGTAACTGTGAGAGTGAGTGAGTGAGCTCAGCGGGGGTAACTGTGAGAGTGAGTGAGCTCAGCGGGGGTAACTGTGAGAGTGAGTGAGTGAGCTCAGCGGGGGTAACTGTGAGAGTGAGTGAGCTCAGCGGGGGTAATTGTGAGAGTGAGTGAGTGAGCTCAGCGGGGGTAACTGTGAGAGTGAGCGAGTGAGCTCAGCGGAGGTAACTGTGAGAGTGAGTGAGTTCAGCAGGGGTAATTGTGAGAGTGAGTGAGTGAGATCAGCGGGGGTAACTGTGAGAGTGAGTGAATGAGCTCAGCGGGGGTAATTGTGAGAGTGAGTGAGTGAGCTCAGCGGGGGTAACTGTGAGAGTGAGTGAGTGAGCTCAGCGGGGGTAACTGTGAGAGTGAGTGAATGAGCTCAGCGGGGGTAACTGTGAGAGTGAGTGAGTGAGCTCAGCGGGGGTAATTGTGAGAGTGAGTGAGTGAGCTCAGCGGGGGTAACTGTGAGAGTAAGTGAGAGTGAGTGAGTGAGCTCAGCGGGGGTAACTGTGAGAGTGAGTGAGTGAGCTCAGCGGGGGTAACTGTGAGAGTGAGTGAGTGAGTTCAGCGGGGGTAACTGTGAGAGTGAATGAATGAGCTCAGCGGGGTAATTGTGAGAGTGAGTGAGTGAGCTCAGCGGGGATAACTGTGAGAGTGAGTGAGCTCAGCGGGGGTAACTGTGAGAGTGAGTGAGCTCAGCGGGGGTAACTGTGAGAGTGAATGAATGAGCTCAGCGGGGTAATTGTGAGAGTGAGTGAGTGAGTTCAGCGGGGGTAACTGTGAGAGTGAGTGAGCGAGCTCAGCGGGGGTAACTGTGAGAGTGAGTGAGTGAGTTCAGCGGGGGTAACTGTGAGAGTGAATGAATGAGCTCAGCGGGGTAATTGTGAGAGTGAGTGAGTGAGCTCAGCGGGGGTAACTGTGAGAGTAAGTGAGAGTGAGTGAGTGAGCTCAGCGGGGGTAACTGTGAGAGTGAGTGAGCGAGCTCAGCGGGGGTAATTGTGAGAGTGAGTGAGTGAGTTCAGCGGGGGTAACTGTGAGAGTGAATGAATGAGCTCAGCGGGGTAATTGTGAGAGTGAGTGAGTGAGCTCAGCGGGGATAACTGTGAGAGTGAGTGAGCTCAGCGGGGGTAACTGTGAGAGTGAGTGAGCTCAGCGGGGTAATTGTGAGAGTGAGTGAGTGAGCTCAGCGGGGATAACTGTGAGAGTGAGTGAGCAAGCTCAGCGGGGATAACTGTGAGAGTGAGTGAGCGAGCTCAGCGAGGGTAACTGAGAGAGTGAGTGAGTGAGCTCAGCGGGGGTAACTGTGAGAGTGAGTGAGCTCAGCGGGGGTAATTGTGAGAGAGTGTGAGCTCAGCGGGGGTAACTGTGAGAGTGATTGAGCGAGATCAGTGGCCTTCTGTTCTCTGACTTTCAGAGTTTTGCCAGGGTTGTTTTCCTATGACAGCGTAACTACTTCGATGGACTGTTCACAATGTATTAAAAGTAGAATATGTTTTGAAATACTCTGACAGAAAATCAATAGAAAGATTTGTATAAAATCATTCAGCTTCAATAGAACTTCTGCTGCTGAAGGAAGCTAGTTTAAAAAAGGTGAACAGAGTAATTATAATTAGTACATGTTGCAAAAAATTCTTCTGAAGTAAATGGGAGAATTTGTTAATGTTGATACTTTTTCACTGTGTAAACAAGCGACTCCCCTTTCAGTCAGGTTAATGAGGTGCAGTGCAGCACTTTGGTATGAAAGAAAATAGGACTCAAGGTTGATCATATGCAGCAGAAACACAGATAAGCTTTGGAAAGTGTTGCCATGCCAACATTGACATCATGCACCGCAAAGCAGGATTGAGAGGTCCCTGAATGGAGAACTGTTTATGTTGCAGCTCCAGTCTGCTGCAAACAAATTCAATTTAAGCCTGGCTGAACCTTATGCAAGGGCACGCTTTGTTGATGCTCTCAATAAAGCAGAGTCTGTCACATTTCCACTGTCTGAGGACAGACTTTTGTGATACCAAAGGTGAGGGGAAAGACTGACCACCCTGGGCTCAAGGCTGATGCAGTGACATGACAGATTTTCAAACTGATGAGGGGATTTTATCGAGAAAATGTTTCAGTGGGGAAGTTAAAAACTAGAAGTCATAAATGTAAGATAATCACTAGTCAATCCCAAAAATGAAGTCAAGAGAAAAACGTCTTTGCTCAGACTATGATTAGAATGTGGAACAATCACATGAAGAGGTCAAGGTGAATACATTTCGAGGGATGAGAGAGAACAGGCTAGAATGAAACGCTGAAACAAAAAGAGAAATGGAGAAACTCAACAGGTATGGCAGCATCTGTGAGAAGAGGGCAGAGATAACATTTCAAGTCCAATGACTCTTCATCAGAACTAACTCTGCTTTCTGCCCACAGATGCTGAGACCTGCTGAGTTTCTCCAACAGTTTCCGTTTTTGTTTCAGATTTCCAGCATCCACGGTTTTTGTTTTATTTTAGAATGAAATTCTAATAGAATTAGACAGAGGAGTGCCAGAAAATTTGTTCAAACAATAAATGCTGGCAAATACCCATTGGGCTGAATGATCTGATTGGTTGCCCCATGAATTCTCTGTGAGCAGAATTACCAATCAGGAAAAAGGTTTGACTTCTAAAGCTTGATCTCTTCCGTTTGAACTATTCATTTATATTTTACTCAATGTCACTCATTCTCTGTTTATTCTCAGGATATGGGCATCACCAGCAAGGTTAGCATTTACTGACCAGTTCTAGAGGTTCAGTGAAGTGGTGATGGGTCTCCATCTTGAGTAGTTTGACACAAGTAATGATTAAGATCAAAATCAATGCCATTGGTGTGGGACTACTGACATGGGGAAGTTAAGGGTGATACCTTTTCTAAAGGTTATTGGTAATCATTACATAATCACAGAATTGTTACAGTGCAGAAAAAGACCAGAGGGCCTGTAATGTCTATGCCAGCTCTCCAAATAAGCAGCTCACCAGTCTCCTGCCTTCTCCTAGTAACCCAGGACACTATTACTTTTCATATAACAGTCTAATTCCCTTTTGAAAGCCTCAATTAAACCTGCCACTACCATGCTTTCAGACAGTGGTTCCATAACCTAACCTCTCATTCTGTGAAAAGGAATTTCCTTAGAGCACTTTTGCTTCCTTTATGAATTATAGTCAGTTCTGCTATAATGGATCTTTTGTTAACATGAATTGGCTGAAACACAAATTGGTGAATTGAGAATGCTGTTTCTAAAACGTGAACTTGTAAAATGTGTTTTGGCTATTATGCAATTAGATCACCAACACTTTGTGTTATTTGTAATGTGCGATTTTTGTATAGCTTGGGGTCACATAGGAATGGAACTATCGCACTATTGGAGAAATGATTGTACTTTAAATCTGCGCTCTTTCATTCTTGATCCAAAATCAAAAGTTTTACTCAGACCAGCTTTTTATTAAAACTGATTTCAAATTCACATACTAACAGCACAGATAATTACAAAAATCAACATCTCCTCGCTAAACCTGTCACATTGTTCACAATTGCAGCCAATTGTTCCTTAACTTGACTTACACCCACTGCATTGATCATCTTCCGAGGGAATCTGTTCCATACTCTGCTCTCCCCAGGTGAAATCCTTCCTTCTGACTTATTTACTCCAAACGTACACACATGAAAATGTAGGGCATTGAGCTTTCAACAAAACAAGTTCTCTAGATCAACTCCAAAGGTAAGGATCATTATCAAACCCATCCCTGCTCACATGTCCAGACCCTTGACTAAGGCCAGACCTTTCCATTCCAGCTGCAGGTGTGAGGGATATAGGGGACTTGTCTCTTATCAATTTCAGTTTTGTGAGTGGGAGCAAGGAAAGAGGAGCAGAGGACTAGTTTCAGTTGTTATTTTATAAACCACAGAATGCAAAAGAAGGCCACTTTGTCAATTACATCTGTGCTGGCTCTTTGAAAGAGCTATCCAATTAATAACACTCTTTTCCCACAGCTCTGAATCCTGCTTCTCTTTAACTATTTATCAAGTTGCCTTTTGAAAGTTACCATTGAATTTGCTCCAGTAGCACAGTCCAGATTAGAACACACAACAAAACAATCACTCCTGCTGTCTGTTTCTTTTACCAGCCAACATACATCCGAGTCCACTGGTTACTGATCCTAATCAATGGAAAAAAGTTTCCCCTTATTTACTCTAACAAAACCCTTCATGATTTTGTTTAAATTGAAAACTACTGTGTGAAACAAATACTGTACTATTGTTCAGATCCAAGATGGCCAATTCATTCCAGCTCCTGTTCCTCTTACATGGACCCAGCCCCAGTGAAGCTCAGACCCAGTCCCAAGCACAGCTTCTGTTCCTGCTCTTTTTTCAAATGTTTTATACCCCAATGACTTTAGATTGCTCTATATTCTACCAGTTAGAGAGACCTGTGTAAGGGAGGTGGGAAGGGTGAAGGGTAGTGAGGGGGTTTGTTATGTGATTCAGCAAGTCTGGCCACACCTTGGTGCTGAGATGCTGCCTGGGTACTGCGTGATGTGCTGCTTTGTCCCAGTTAATGTGTGCTGTCCTTTCAGAAGGCAGTAATGATTTCAGCATGCAGCTGTGGCCTGTGCTATTCATGTAAATGAGGCATTTGTTTTCAGCTTGCAGTGTTGCCTCCGAATCCCTGGAAGAATTGTTAATTAATTACCCCGTCAGCCTGGCTTTACCTGCCGGAATTGCTTGCTATTATTGGAGGTCACACATAACGTTTACCAGATGGTGAGGCTCAGTTGCCTGGCAACTCACGGTTGCATCACCTGAGCAAACATTAACAAGGCCCTGGGATTGAATTTCCATTACGCCTAAAATGGGCTTGAAATTGTGCTGCTGAAATTAGGCTTACGTTTCCTCTAAAGTACATGAACACAACCATAGAATCTCTCACGAATCAGTGTAATCAGGTAGCATCAAGATAAAATGTTTCTGCTTTTTTTTCTATTTTCTAAATAATCCTTAATATATTGAAGAGTGGGAACTTGGTCAACTTTCACACAGCTGCAAATAGGTTTAGCTCACAGAAAGAAGCATTTTTGAGAAATGTGCCCAGTCACCAACTGGACTAACTTGATTTAATATCTCTGAAAATACCAGAATCACTGAACGGTTAAAGCCCAGAGAGCCATTGGGCCCATCTTGTTGACACCAGGTCTCTGAATGAGCTTTATAACTTAGTGCTATTGTCCATCTTCTCTGTTACCCTGCACATTGCTTTTGCCCAAACAATTATTCAGTGTTCTCTTGGGTGTATTGTTTGAACCTGCTTCCACCACATTTCCAGGTAGTGCATTCCAGACCCTAACTACTCACTGAGTGGTGTGACTTTCACATTGTATTTGTTTCTTTTGCAAATTACTTTCCAATCTGAGGATCCTTCTACAAGTGGGAGCATCACCCACCTAATCTGCTCAGATCCTCACAATTTTGTAAACTTCTATCTTGTCTCATCTAAGCCTTCTTGTCTCAACTTTTCCAATCTAACTTCAAAACTGAAGTTCCTCATCCCTGGAATGTGTCTTACATAAGTTTAGCATAACTTCCTTGCACTTGTAGTCTATGCTACTATTAATAATATGTCATTCCATGTTCCTGCCATCAAAACACATCATCTCACACTTCTTGGCATTGAACTTCAAGTGCCACCTATCCTCCCACTCCACCAACTTGACAATGTTGATTAGAAGTTCTTCATTGTCCTTCTTATTCTTTCCAATGATTCCAAGTTTTGTATCATCTCCAAAGTTTGAAATTGTTTCCTGTGTGCCAACTTCTGGTTCATGAATACTATATCAGAAAAGGCAAAGATCCCAAGTGTTTCCCTCCTCCTCAAGCCAAAAAAAGAGAGTGGGGCTGTGAGAAAATTTGGTTGTGGCATAGAAACAGCAGAGCCTCAGCACTGAGGAGTGCTGTTGTTGAGGTCAAAGTGCAGACTTTGTTATGTGTTGAGCTTGCTGAAGAGGGCGGGCAGCAGTGAATTACAGTGAGGTATGGTTTTTCCCTCTCCTTTGATCCAATGGTTACTCTAGAGATAGTAATGGCAATTACTGGAGTGGTCTGCTCCTCCAGTGATATACGGGAGATCAGGGAGGTCAAATGTTCCTGACAACAATGTTCCTGCAGGAACAATGTCCACCTCAGACTGTATGGATCAGTTACAGCAGCAGACTCACTGAGGAGCAACCAGATGGCTTAAGGCTTTATTGATAGGCGTTTGAGGGATATGGTCACACCAATGTTCAGCCAGACCACCAGGAGGAGCAAAGCAGGCACAGCAGGATTTCCCTGTGGTTATTACCCTTTCCAACAGGGATACCATTTTGGATACTACTGGTGGGATGATCTCTCAATGGAAAACAATAGTAGCACAGATCAATGGCACCGTGATTGGCTATGTTGAACTGCAGGGAGGGTCAGTGTGTAGGCAAGCTGTAGTGATAGGGACTCTATAGTTAGGAACACAAGTAGGTGTTACTATGGACATGAGAAAGACTCCAGAATGGTGTATTGCCTCCCTGGTGCCAGAGTCAAGGATGTCTCTGAGCGGGTACAAGATATTCTGAATGGCGGGTGTGAGCAGACAGAGGTCCATATTGATGAAGAGCTTATGCCCGAATTCCTGATGAATGGCTTTTGCTCAAAACATCAATTCTTCTGCTCTTCGGATGCTACCTGACCTGCTATGCTTTTCCAGCACCACGCTCTTGACTCTGATTTCCAGCATCTGCAGTCCTCACTTTTCTGAGGTCCATATTTAGATATTTAAAGCATGATAGAGAGGCATATAAATGAGATGGGGAGTTGTAATATTGATTAAGGAAAATGTCACAGCTGCAATAAGAAAGGACATCTTGGAGGGCATAACCAATGATGTCATATGGGTAGAATTCATGAATACGAAAGATACAAATACAGGGTTGTTATAAGAACAAAGAAGAACAAAGAGAAGTAAAGCACAGGAACAGGCCCTTTGGCCCTCCAAGCCAGAGTTGATCATCATGCCCTAACTAAACTAAAATGCAAATATTCTGCCCTTATTCAGTCTGTGTTCCTCCTATTCATGTAACCATCCAAATGCCTCTTAAATATCATCAATGTGTCTGCCTCCACCACCGGTCCAGGCTCCTACCACGCTCTGCATGAAAAATTTGCCTCACACATCTCCCTTAAACTTTCCCCTTCTCACCCTGAACCTGAGCCCCCTTGTAATTGAAACTTCAACCCTGGGAAAAAGCATCTGAATATCCATTCTATCGACGCCTCTCAATTTTAGATTAGATTAGATTACTTACAGTGTGGAAACAGGCCCTTCAGCCCAACAAGTCCACACCGACCCGCCGAAGCGCAACCCACCCATACCCTTACATTTACCCCTTACCTAACACTACGGGCAATTTAGCATGGCCAATTCACTTGACCCGCACATCTTTGGACTGTGGGAGGAAACCGGAGCACCCGGAGGAAACCCACGCAGACACGGGGAGAACGTGCAAACTCCACACAGTCAGTCGCCTGAGTCGGGAATTGAACCCGGGTCTCAGGCGCTGTGAGGCAGCAGTGCTAACCACTGTGCCACCGTGCCGCCCATTTATAGACCTCTATCAGGCATCCTCTCATCCGCCGTCTTTCCTGTGAAAGCAATCCTAGTCTTTTTAACCTTTCCCCATAGCCAATATCTTTGAGATTAGGCAACATCCTGGTGAACCTTCTCTGCACTCTCTCCCCAATGCTTCCACGTTTCTGGTATTGTGGAACTACACACAATACTCCAAATGTGGCCTAACAAGGGCTTTATATAGCTGCAATATGGATTAACATGGGTTTTTTGTGGATGATTTTAATATTGACTGGGGCTTAGATGGGGCAGAATTTGTTAGGATTATTGAAACAATTTGTAGACAGTTCAAGTAGGGAAGGGGTCATGCTAAATCTTGTACTGGGGAATGAGCCGGACAGGTGATTGAAGCTTCAGTGTGGAGCATTTTGAACACAATGATCATAATTCCACATGTTTGAAGATAGCTCTGGATAAAGATAAGACTAG
Organism: Hemiscyllium ocellatum; assembly: GCF_020745735.1. Taxonomy (NCBI): domain Eukaryota; kingdom Metazoa; phylum Chordata; class Chondrichthyes; order Orectolobiformes; family Hemiscylliidae; genus Hemiscyllium; species Hemiscyllium ocellatum. Next base: position 2,282,491 of record NC_083425.1, on the reverse strand, counting down.
TCAGCAGGTGAAAGTACTAACTTGGGGAGAAGCTAATTGTTTCCATGTTAGGCAGGAACTGGAGAAATTAGTGGCTGTTTGAGGGTAAATCCAAATCTGACATCTGTTTAAAATAGAAGATGAACAAAAATGGGGAAATAATAGACCGGTTAGCTGAACATCTATAGTGGGGAAAATGCTTGAGTCTATTATCAAGCAAGGCTTCTCAATAGAAAATGCCCCATTAGGCAGACACAGCATGGGTTCATGAAGGGCAGGTCATGATTATCTAATCTGCTGGAATTCTTTGAAGACATTACAAGCAGAGTGGACAACGGAGACCCAATAGATATGGTGTATCTAGATTTTCAAAAGACAATCCAAAGTGCCGCACAAAATACTGCTAGATAAGATAAAGATGCATGGCGTTGAAGATTATGTATTAACATGGAGAGAGGATTGGTGAGCTAACAGGAAGCAAAGAATGGAGATAAATTAGTGCTTTTGTGGTTGGCAACCAGTGACTAGTGGTGTGCCTCATGGATTAGTGTTGGGATTATTCACAATTTACAGAGATGATTTGGAGATGGAGACTATGTATAATGTGTCAAAGTTTGCGGATGACATTAAGATGAGTGGTGGACCAAAGTGTGCAGAAGACTGTGAAACTTTGCAAAGGGACATAGATAGTTTAAGTGAGTTGGCAAATGTCTGGCAGATGAAGTACAATATTAATAAATGTGAAGGCATCCATTTTGGTAGGAATCGCAGTAAAAGGGACTACAATGTGAATGGTAAACAATCACAGCATGCTGCTGTGCAGAGGGACCTGGGTGTCCTTGTGCATGAGTCACAGAAGGTTGGTCTGCAGGTGCAACAGGTAATTACTCCACTTGCCCGCCATCTCACTATAACTCTTAATCCCTTTACAAGGCAGCAAGTGGAATTTTGTCGTACATTGCTAAAGGGATTGAGATGAAAAGCAGGGAGGTTATGTTGCAGCTATCCAGGGCGCTGGTGAGGCCACACCTGGAGTACTGTGTGCAGTTTTGGTTTCCTTACTTGAGAAAGGATGTACTGGCACCAGAGGGGGCACTGAAAATATCTCAAAAAAGGAGCAGGTCTTACAGCCACAACATTTTCCAACAATCTTCCATCTTGGATTACCCAGAATCCTTTGATGTGCAAGGCAAGTATTTTTTTTACACAGAGGGTGGTAGGTGCCTGGAACATGCTGCCAGGGGAGGTGGCAGAAGCAGATATAATAGCAATGTTTAATAGGCATTTAGTTGAGAAATAGAGGGACTTGGGCCATGTGGAGGCAGATGAGAGTTTAGAATGGCATTGGGGTTGGCACAGACAGAGTGGGCTGAAAGCCCTGTTCCTGCGCTGTATTATTCTATGTTCAAATAGATGCAGGGTAACTTCACTGAAAAACATTTTTTCTGCCCAAAAGTTATCCATTAACCATCACTCAGTCAAGTTTTGTTTTGTCATGTAGAACTTCAGTATTGCTAAAAAAGACACATTTTATTTTCTGTCTTGTATTCTTCAGGACAATTCACGAGAAGTTCCAAATTAAAGGGAAATCAACATTGGTATAATATGAGAGGAGATTGGTTAGCATGTTGACTCTGGTAGGGGTTTTGGCGTGGAGAATGTACCAGTTAACTAAGACTGGCAATTAACTGCTAAGTTATGTTTAAATTTTAAACCAGGCAGGTTGCATCTGATTGGTCAAGGCATTGCCCCAAGAAATTAACCAGTGAATGGCTGTCAACTATTTTATTGAGTTACACAGGGACAATGCATGCACATTGTTTCTGCTCTCAAAAAGCATAGCCCAGAGTATTAACATATGCAGCTTCCAATGTATGTAGGTCCACATGGAGAGCCCGACTGACAATGCTAATCAATAGCAGTGTAATTCTGCACACACTCCAGACAACATTTGCTAAATAATCTTATCACTGAATCACATTCAATGTTAGACACTGCTGTGATATTTGTAGGTTCGGGCTGATTGGGTATGATCAGTACTTCATTGATTGTGAACAGCCAGAGGGATATGCTGTTTGATATGATCCATCTGCCTATATACCTGGCATTCCACTGGCACTGAACTTCATATACCACATTACTTCCCTGTGTGATGGGCAGAACATCTCTTTGGCTTCACAGTAGTGTTCCCTTATTGGTGAATGCCGTCCACGCATAAACATGAAACAGCTGGCTTCGCTGTTCCTTATACTCAGAGGAGGTGCCAGAGCGCTGGAGAGTTGCAAACATTATGTCCCTGTTCAAAACAGGGTGCAAGGTTAAGCTCAGCAACAACGGATCAGTCATTTTAACTTGAGTGTTCAGTAAAGGTCTAGAAACGGTATTCAGGACAGAATTAATAATCACATTGACAAACGTGGATGATTTAAGGAGAGCCAACTTGGATTTCCTGAGGGAATATTGAATTGAATTGAATTTATTGTCACGTGTGCCAAGGTACAGTGAAAAGCTTTGTCTTGCGAGCAATACAGGCAGATCACAGAGTTAAGGAGCATAGATAGTAAATAGTAGGTAAATAGCAGCAAAAACAAAAAACACAAGTACAGGCAAATGCTAAGAGCTTGTGAGTTCATTCAGTATTCTAACAACAGTCGGGTAAAAACTGTTTCAAAACCAGCTGGTGCGTGTGTTCAGGTTTCTGTACCTTCTCCCTGATGGTAGAGGTTGTAGAAAAGCTTTGCCAGGGTGGGATGGATCTTTGAGAATGCTGGCAGTCTTTCCTTGACAGCAGGCATAGTAGTTGGATTCTATAGACGGGAGGTTGGACTTTGTGATTGTCTGGGCTGAGTTCACCACTCTGAGGAACCGTCTCTGATCTTGAACGGTACACCTGCCATACTGGGTAGTGATACATCCAGACTGAATGCTCTCAATGGCGCACCTATAAGAGTTGAAGAGTGTGGTGCTGGAAAGGCGCAGCAGGCCAGGTAGCATCTGAGGAGCAGGAGAATCGACGTTTCGGGCATAAGCCCTTTCTGAAGAAGGGCTTTTGCCCGAAACGTCGATTCTCCTGCTCCTCGGATGCTACCTGGCCTGCTGCGCCTTTCCAGCACCACACTCTTCAACTCTGGTCTCCAGCATCTGCAATCCTCACTTTCTCCCACCTATAAAAGTTGCCAAGGGTATTCGCCGTCATGCCAAATTTCCTCAGTTGCCTGAGGAAGAAGAGACGTTGTTGGGCCTTTGTAACCAATGCATCCATGTGAAGAGTTCAAGAAAGCTTGTTGTGGATGACCACTCCCAGGAGCTTGACACTTTCCACTCATTCCACCTCTGTGCTGTTAATGTGTAGGGGGCATGAGTAACATCCCGCTGCAAGTCAATAATGAGTTCCTTGGTGAGTAGAGTCTTTTCAAAAGGTAACAGAGAAGGTTGATTAGGGCAAAGCTGTTCAAATGCCATACATGGAATTCCAAAAGACATTTGACAGAAACAGGTAGCCATTCAGCCCATCGAGCCTGCTCTGCTATTTAGTACAATCATGGCTGATCATCCATTTCAGTGCCTATTCCCTACACTATCTTCATATCTCTTTATGTCATTGGTACTCAGAAAGTTGCCAACCTTTACTTTAAATAGAGCTGCCAACACCTCTGGAGTCGAGAATTCCAAAGATTCACAACTCACTGAGTTAAAGGAAATATATTCCAATCTTGGTGCTCAGTGACTTATTTTGAAATTGTGCCCTGTGGTTCTAGACTCCCAACTAGGGGTATATCTTAACAGCACCTACTCTATCTATCCCTTTCATCATTTTGTACATTTCAATGAGATCACCTCCATTTTTTGAACTCTAAGGACTATAGGCCCAGTTTTCCCAATCCCTCCTCATTGAGTAGTCCCACTATCCCAGGAACAAACCTGGCTAAACTTCTTTCCACTCCAGTCCACTCCAGCCAACTGTGTCCTCATTTCTTTGTAATTATCCTATTTAACTTGTTTCTAACCCAAGTTTTTCACTCTCAAACTGGATGCTAAATTCTGCCATGTTATGGTCACTGTTTCCAAAAATATCTTTTACTCTGACATCATTTATTTAACCTGACTCATTACATCACAAGTCCAAATGAACTGATTCCTGCTTGGAGCCATAACATATTGTTCTCGGAAAGTTTCATGAATACTCTTCCTCATGGCTACCTTTGCCAATCTGACTATCCCAATCTATATGAAAATGAAAGTCCTCCATGATTAATGTACTGCCTTTATTACATGCCTTCATTATTTCCTGGTTTATTCTCTGTCTCACTTTATAGCTGCTGTTAGGGAGCCTGTGGATTACTCCTGCCACTGTCAACTTTCCCTTTTTGTTTCTTAACTCCACTCATACAGATACTACACCTTCTGATTAAAGATCATTTCTTGCTATCATACTCATTCCATCCCTATTCCTTCTCCATCACTATTTTAAAACTAATAGAATTATGGTCACTGGCCCCAAAGTGCTCTCCCATGAACACCTCAGTCACCTGCCCTGCCTTATTTCCCAAGAGTAGGTCAAGTTTTGCACCTTCTCTAGCAGGTACATCCACATACTGAATCAGAAAATTGTCTTGTACACACTTAACAAATTCCTCTCCATCAAAACCCTTAACACTATGGCAGTCCCAGTCTATGTTTGGAAAGTTAAAATCCCCTATCATAACCACTCTAATATTCCTATAGATAACTGAAATCCCCTTAAAATTTGTTTCTCAATTTCCTGCTGACTATTAGGGAGTCTATAATACAATCCCAATAAGGTGATCAACCCTTTCTTATCTTTTGATTTGTTCTTTTCCTTTTTTAAATCCTGTAGAAATGTCTGCTATCTGTTTTTACATTCCTAGCTAGCTTCCTCTTATGCACTAATTTTTCTTCTTGATTAATCTTTTAGCCATTCTCTGCCATTCTTTATATGGCAATAATCTGACCTACCACTCATCTTTGTACAGTTATGTGCCTTTTCTTTAAGTTTAATGCTTTCCCTAACTTCTTTAGTTGACCATAGATGGTGACCATAGATTTTGTTTACAATTTTTCATTTTAGTAGGAATAGACCTATTCTCAGTATTCTCAAATATCTCCTTAAATGTCTGCCAAAGCTTCTCTAATGCTTGATCCCCTAGCTTAATATCGTCAGTTCAGGTCTGCTAGCTCAGCTCTAATATGGTTCCTCTTATTTAGAATAAAATACAAGCCTCAGACCCAATCTTCTCCTTTTCAAACGAGACATAAAATCCAATCATGTGGTTTCTACATTCTGAGGTCGTCAATTAACCCTGTTATCAGTAGGGCAGCACGGTGGCTCACAGCACCAGGGACTTGGGTTCGATTCCAGCCTCGGGTGACTATGTGGCGTTTGCACATTCTCCTCGTGTCTGCATGGGTTTCCTCCGGGCGCATGGGGTCCCTCCCACAATCCAAAGATGTGCAGGTCAGTGAATTGGCCATGCTAAATTGCCCATAGTGTTAGGTACATTAGTCAGGGGTAAATGTAGGGGAATGGGTCTAGGTGGGTTACTCTTCAGAGGGTCAGCGTGGAACTTGTTGGGCCGAATACTGGAGGGAATTTAATTTAATCTAATGTAATCAGTAACGAAGTAACTATCTCCAAAGTATTCTATAAACCCTTTATTCAGGCTGTTATTGACAATCTGATTTTCCAGGTTATATGTGGATTAATTTCACCCATGAATATTGCTGTTCCTTTATCACAAACACCTAATATTCCTTCTTGTATACTTAGTCCAGATTGTGGCCACTGTTTGGGGTGCTGTACATTAGGCACGAGTGAAGGTTTTGCAAGCAATATGATAATAGTAGAGCATGAGTCTTGGTGAGAGGGAGATATAGTGGCAGAAATAGAGTGTGAGGTACCTCACAAAAGATATTTATGCTGCTGGAGTGGAGAAGGACATTAATTTTCACCCAACAGAACTGGGCGCATTCCTCCAGATAGTGAGACAGGTTGAACTGGGTGGCAACCTCACACCAGACTGGCATGGTCTGCTGATGTAGTCTCCACTGCAGGTCCTGGAGGAAGAGGAAATCCCACCTCTGTGCCATGCCATCCAGCAGGACACCCAGGTCCCTGCCAACAAAGTGGGGCACCGACTGCCCCCGTCTGCCATGTCAGGTGAAATGTCAGAAACAGTGCAGGGCAACTCCAGTCTGACAGTGCTTCTCCTGGTGCACAACAGACACTGGAAGATGATGTGGCCACGGAGGGTGACAGAGAATTCTGGGATATCCTAGTGAGTTGTTTCAGGAACAGCTTGAGATAAAAATGGGCTGGAATCGGATGTGAGCAATGCCACAGGGTATGGTAGTTAGCTAATAAGGCGAGTTTTGTAAGGTACAGCAAGAAAACAGGCCAGGCTTCATAGTGAAACACGATCCAAAAAGCTCAACACAACACTCACTTCACCAAAAGAATTTAAGATTCAGCTGAGAATCTTGGATTTGGGAAGTAGCAAAGACAGGAAGGAGGGAACTTGTGGTTGAAAGAGCTATTCCAGCCAATTCTACAGCATCAAAGAAACTTTAACTGGGTTGGAACAAGCCCTGGTGGCACCATAAAAGTGCTTGCCAGGCCGTTCTGATTTGCAGATTGTTCTTTGAAATCTACAATCATTTTGTTTCATCGAGTTGATTGAGGTGGAGAGGGGGGAGAGGTGGATGGTGGTTGCTGATGGATCTAAGTTTCAGCTATTGCCCATCCTGGCATCATTCCATCTAATGCTCCTTTGATTTTTGTCCTGGAAGTTGACACGTAAGTGAATGTATGATTTGGTTTGTCTCCTAGATTTGCTACATAAACATTAATGAGCTTGAAAACTGTGCGCCAAATATGCAGGCTTGGCTATAATCATACTACCTTTCCATTTTCATTTGCAACTTGTTTTATGACAGCAATAAGTCTTCCCTCATTTTCTTTCTCAGTTGGAACTTAAATCTTAATTCTGTACTTTATTTATTAAATTCCCAATAAGTCACTTTATGTAAAGTACTGAGAGTTTTTATTTTGGAAATATAGTACAGGATACCTGTTGATAATAAATTAACAAAAACATCTTATTTATAGTTTCCAACTTAAAAGATTTAATTTATATATATTTGGTAGTTGTACTATTTTAGCTATCTAATGAAAAAACACTAAAAAAAACCACAAAAACAGGTTACTACATGATGACATCTTCCTATGAAAGAGTTAGTGAGGATGAAAGAGGAGCCCCTATAAACCAAAAATCAAAAACTAACCTCAAGAAAATCCCACAAAGAACAGTACAGTGAAGTATAGGCCCTTCAGCCCTCGATGTTGCGCTGACCTGTGAAACCAATCTGAAGCCTATCTATCCTACACTATTGCATTCTTGTTCATATGTTTATCCTATGACCATTTAAATGCCCTTAAAGTTGGCGAGTCTACTACTGTTGCAGGCAGGGTGTTCCATGTCCTTACTACTCTGTGAGTAAAGAAACTACCTCTGAAATCTGTCCTATATCTATCACCCCTCAATTTAAAGCTATGTCCCCTCATGCTAGCCATCACCATCTGAGAAAAAGGGCTCTCAATGTCCACCCTATCTAACCCTCTGATCACCTTGTATATCTCTATTAAGTCACCTCTTAACCTTCTTCTCTCTAACAAAAACAGTCTCAAGTCCCACAGCCATTCCTCATAAGAACTTGCCTCCATACCAGGCAATATCCTGGTAAATCTTCTCTGAACCCTTTCCAATGCTTCCACATCCTTCCTATATTGCGGTGACAGAGTACACAATACTCCAAGTGCAGCTGCACCGGAGTTTTATACAGCTGCACCCACAAGAAGCCCTCAAAAAAAAATTGACACTGAGGGAGACAACTGGTTATATTGCTTGAGGGCTCTATTCTACATCAGTTGTAAGGAAGGCAAGGACAAGGACAGGGATTGAACCCAAACAGTAGGTGTTATCATTTTGTTCTTAGGTAGTCACTCCAGATCAAGAAGAATTTCTTACAGCTCGGTGTTGTGGGTCCTGAAGTCTCTGAAGTTTATATTAGACTGAAGTCTGATGCTGGATCACATCCCTGCCTACTGGTGAGCAAGGTACTGTTTGCTGAAGCAGCTAAATGAGATGATCAGGATTTTGCACACTCCTTCTGCTGTTTGCGCTTGTTCTCTATCTGAGCATGTCAAAGACATTCACAGTGGCTAGCTCTTTTGTAAATGTTTCTTCTCCAAGTCTAGCCTTGGGCTAGATATTCCCATGAATATTGCAATTATTCAAGAAGGATTCAAAAACGCCTTTGAATCATTTCCCCTACCCTCCAGGTGACTGGTTATTGGGATAAAGCTAGAAGTAAAGAGCTTGTTTTTGAAGTTTTATGTCAGGTATATGGATGATGTGGCCCACTCACCACAACAAACGACTGTAACCCATGCTTCTACACTGTGCCTGTTGGCATGAGAAAGGACTGAAATCAGGACATCTAGCCAGCCTGCGGAATTGCAAGAATTTACAAAGCCATTGCTGCTGATATTCCTCAATAGATTTGAGATGTCCCCATCGATTTATGGGAATCTCTAGCCCAAGGCAGCCCAATTTGGAGAGGAAGCATTTGCAAAGGACCCAGCCACTGTGAGTGTCTCTGACATGTTCAGATAGAGAACAATAGATTTGGGATGTCTCTGTACATTGTCAATGTCTCTGAAGTATACAGGAGAACTCCTAACACTGCTACCCTGTAGACCATGAGCTTGTATCAGGTTTGAGATCTTTGTCATTAAATTCTATTCCTTAAAGTGCCTAGGATTGTGCTGGCATACTGGAGGCAATGTTGAATTTCATCGTCAATGTCAGCCTTCACTGAAGGAGACTTCAAGGTACAGGTGTTGATCCAGATTGTCCAGTGGCTTGCCATAGATCTTGAAAGGGGTGTTTTGTGTGGTAGCTGCTGGCTGATGGAATGCCTTTGAATCCTAGATGTTTAGCCTTAGAGCCACTCTTTCATTTGCCTCCATGAATGCATCACAGTCTAGCCACCAAGTCAATTGAGCTAACTGACAGGGATATCGAGTGAGGAGGATTACATATCTGTGACACAATTCACCAGGTTTTCTGACCATTAACTTTACAGCAATTTGAATTTCTGTAGCACCCTTAATATATTTAAATATGCGAAGGTACTACACTGGAACAATGAGCAGTAATACCTGATACCAAGTCACATAAGGAAATATTAGCACAGAGACCAAAACCCTGCTCAAAGAGATTGTTTCAGGGAGCATATTAAAGGAGAAGAGATAGGTAGCGAAGGGGAGATATTCCATGTGGAATTATATGAGGACAGGGACCAGACAGCTGAAGGTATAGCTGCTATTAGTGGTGATGAAAATCAGGACTGAACAAAAGGTCAGGTTGAAGCACAGGGATCTTAGTAGGTGGGGCTGGAGAAGGTTATGGAAGGATAGGAATAAGGAAGAGGAAGACCATAGCAATTAAAAAACAAGAATGAGAATTTTAACATTGATCTACATTGGCGTCTAGCCTAACAACAGCTGAATGTGCAGAGGAATGATGGGTGAATGGGACTTGGTATAAGTTATGGTCAAGAGACAGGAAAATAGAGACCAAAATCAGATCAGCCACAACTCCATTAAAATCACAAAGCAGGCTCAAGGGGCCAAATGGCCAACTCCTAATTCATATCATTGCATGTAGTTGTGTTTTAAATGAACTCAGGTTAATAGTTAATGATGGGATGTCCAGGAGTGCATTGGAATAATCAAGTATAATTATGAGTGAGGGTTTCAAAAGCAGATGAAGCTGAAATATAGGAACGGAGTTGAACAATTATACAGAGGTGGAAGTAGATGGTCTCAGTGATGGAGAAAATATGGTGTGGAAGCTGAACTTAGAAAATTGCAAGTAGCTAGTTCAGTCTTAGACAGATGGCAGGGATAGAGTCAGTTGGCCTTATTATGCTGAAGACCTTTATAATGCTAACAACGATGGAGACGATGTGAATAACATTAACTGGAGCTTTTGAATTTTAAGCCTTTGAAATATTTATTTCCCTTTACATCTAAATGAAAGCTATAGAAATAAAAGTCAGAGAAAGGTTTATTGGAATATTATACAAAGCTCAACTACAGCATGGAGAATTTGTTGGAAGTTTCTTGAGGAGTTGATTAAAATGCAGGCTGTTTCCTGGTTCTAGGTATTCCCTGTAGCTATATAAATGTTCCATGGACAATTGGTCTGTTGTAACTTGAATTTTCAAAGACATCTTTTTCCTCATGGGCATGAAGTAAACTCTCTCTCCCTAGAAACTCAGCATGATGGGAGTGGATAAACTCAAAACGTCGAATTCTCTATTCCTGAGATGCTGCCTAACCTGCTGTGCTTTGACCAGCAACACATTTGCAGAGTGGATAATAAAACCCTTGTACACCAGGAAACTTGATGAAATTCTATGAAATACCACCCAGTTTTCTGGTTTTCTTGAATAACTCACTCTAACACACTGTCGGTGAGGCAACAATACTATTGAGCTTATTAAGAAGTAATACTAGAAGAAATGTGAATAGATACAGCAGATTTCACTGGATTGCAAAATTTATTAAAATGTTCAATAACAAAAGGCCTGCTTTCACATCTGGGTCAGGTGGCAGGATTTCCTGACTTGTCACACTCCCACCTCAGGAAAAAGTGCCCCTAAAGGCAGGTTCTTTGTTCCAGAGGCAGGCCCAGGATGCAGTCAGGTTTATCTCCCCTGGACACAGATCCATTGACACTGCCAAGTGCTGAGGTGGGCCACCTCAATTTCTTGGTACTTCATTCCAATTTTTTTCTTAAACATTAGGTCCTCACATCCTCACCTCTCACACCACGCCTCTCACCCATTCCCAATGTCTATACATGTCAACTCATGCCAACCCAACCCATCCCAGAAGCCCATAATAGTTCCTATGCCAATTTGAAGCAAATTCATGGCCCACAAAGCCTTGCCCTTACACCTCCATACCAACTCACCCAATATCTACCATTGTTGACTTCACAAGCTTTGTGGAGATAAAATAAAATAGAGTTCTATAGAATAATTTATTCATAAAAGTTCATTCAGTATATTTAAATCCCAGGTAATCTAATTAACAAACAAATATATTTGTGTTCAAATCCACAGCAAAGACAGCTAATCCTTGAGCAACCTCTTTGATCTGTCAATGAATTGACAAACTCCACCTTGCCCCCCTACTCCACACACACACACACACACACACACTCACACACAAACATACACTCTCACACACACACAGATACAGGCATACATACACATACACTCACACACACAATTACTCACAGAGACAGGCACACACACATGCATACACACACACACGCACAAACACACACACACAGTGATAGCTGTAGGTTGCAAAAAGAAGACCAGCATTAACAGTTCTATAACGTTAGCACATAATGTTACTAGAATATGAAAATATCTATTTAAATTATTGAAAAGGTTGTTTTCTACTTTCATGGACCAGAGCAGGTAGGTTTTAGTTTTCTGTTTGTAAAGGCTATTTAAATATTTGACAGTTTCACACACCTTCTCTGTCCTTCAGGAGCATTTAAAACTAAAGATTCATATATGCACATTGCTACATTGAAAATGGAAAATCATCATAAATCTTTTTTAGTCTTGTAAGCTAGACTATTGTGATAAAGATCAACATACCATTTTCCTTGCTGTGCTTTCTGTACTTGTGGGCAGCCATGCCATTGACTCTCAAGTCTCCAATTCATGTTTTTTTTGTTAGGCCTGTTGCAATGAAAAGGAATCTATCACATAAAGGTGGATAAATCCCCAAGACCTAGAACTCTGTGGGAAGCTAGAACAGTGAGTGCTGGGCTTCTTGCTAAGCTATCATCGATAGTCACAGGTGAGGTACCTGAAGACTGGTGGTTGGCTAACATGGTGCCACTGTTTAGGAAGGGTGGTAAGGACAAGCCAGGGAACTATAGACCTGTAAGCCTAAAGTCGGTGGTGGGCAAGTTGTTGGAGGGAATCCTGAGGGACAGGATGTACATGTATTTGGAAAGGCAAGGACTGATTAGGGATAGTCAACATGTCTTTGTGCATGGGAAATCATGTCTCAAAATCTTGATTGAGTTTTTTGAAGACGTAACAAAAGAGGATTGATGAGGATAGAGCGGTAGATGTGATCTATATGGACTTCAGTAAGGCATTCGACAAGGTTCCCCATGGGAGACTGGTGAGCAAGATTAGAACTCATGGAATACAGGGAGAACTAGCCATTTGGATACAGAACTGGCTCAAAGGTAGAAGACAGAGGGTGGTGCTGGCGGGTTGTTTTTCAGACTAGAGGCCTGTGACCAGTGGAGTGCCACAAGGATCGGTGCTAGACCCTCTACTTTTTGTCATTTACATAAATGATTTGGATGTGAACATAAGAGGTACAGTTAGTAAGTTTGCAGATGACACCAAAATTGGAGGTGTAGTGGACAGTGAAGAAGGTTACCTCAGATTACAACAGGATCTGGACCAGATGGGCTAATGGGCTGAGAAATGGCAGACGAAGTTTAATTCAGATAAATGCGAGGTGCTGTATTTTGGGAAAGCAAATCAGGACAGGAGTTATACACTTAATGGTAAGGTCCTAGGGAGTGTTGCTGAACAAAGTGACCTTGTAGTGTAGGTCCATAGCTCCTTGAAAGTGGAGTCGCAGGTAGATAGGATAGTGAAGAAGGCGTTTGGTATGCTTTCCTTTATTGGTCAGAGTATTGAGTACAGGAATTGGGAGGTCATGTTTCAGCTGTACAGGACATTGGTTAGGCTACTGTCGGAATATTGCGTGCAATTCTGGTCTCCTTCCTATTGGAAAGACATTGTGAAACTTGAAAAGGTTCAGAAAAGATTGACAAGGATGTTGCCAGTGTTGGAGGATTTGAGCTATAGGGAGAGGCTGAACAGGCTGGGGCTGTTTTCCTTGAAACGTCGGAGGCTAAGAGGTGACCTTATAGAGGTTTACAAAATTATGAGAGGCATGGATAGGATAAATAGACAAAGTCTTTTCCCTGGGGTGGGGGAGCCCAGAACTAGAGAGCATAGGTTTAGGGTGAGAGGAGAAAGATACAAAAGGGACCTAAGGGGCAATGTTTTCACGCAGAGGGTGGTACGTGTATGGAATGAGCTGCCAGAGGAAGTGGTGGAGGCTGGTACAATTGCAACATTTAAAAGGCATTTGGATGGGTATATGAATAGGAAGAGTTTGGAGGGATATGGGCCGGGTGCTGGCAGGTGGGACTAGATTGGGTTGGGATATAAGACCATAAGACCATAAGACATAGGAGTGGAAGTAAGGCCATTCGGCCCATCGAGTCCACTCCGCCATTCAATCATGGCTGATGGGCATTTCAACTCCACTTACCAGCGTTCTCCCCGTAGCCCTTAATTCCTCGAGACAACAAGAATCTATCAATATCTGCCTTGAAGACATTTAGCATCCCAGCCTCCACTGCACTCCGTGGCAATGAATTCCACAGGCCCACCACCCTCTTCCACAGGCCCACCACCCTCATATCTGGTCGGCATGGACAGGTTGGACCGAAGGGTTTGTTTCCGTGCTGTACATCTCTATGACTCTATGACTTGACAAATGACCCAATTAATTTACCTTAGCACACTCGGCTAAGTCACATTCTTGCTTTCCTATGGATGAGGTGTATCCAAAGTTTAAATCAGCACAATCCCATTTGTTAAGAAGGCCAAGTGATTGTTTTCATGAGGTTCAAATTGGAGTTACTTGAGGTATTGTGTATAGAGAAGGGTTTGCCAATTAGGATCAGTGTGTGGACTGAGGGAAGAAAAAGGACTGATCAACCAGCCAGAGCCATAGAATCATCGAGAATGGAACATCTCCCTCTCCCAGACCTCTGGTGTCCCACCGAAATCTATCCTTGACCCCTTTATATTTCTAATTTACTTGCTGCCCCTCAACAACATCATCCAAAAATGTATGAGGTTCCTCATTCATGCTGCTAACTACCTCACTACACATGATATCTCTAGACCCTCCATTGCCTCTGGGTTGTCACACTGTTTTTCCAACATCCAATACTGATGTCAAAATTGCCTCTAATTACACTTGGAAGAGTAAAAGCATTACTGTTATTCCTGGCCAAAATTCTGTTCCCTCCCTTGCCATAGTCTCAGACCGAAAAGGACCAATTCTGACCTCATCACAAAGATACTTACCAATGTCCCTTTAACTTTCTCCACACTAATGAAAAGATCTGATTCTCTAATCTCTTCATTCCGAGATTATCTCAGTGGATCTCTTTCTCATCTCCATGGCTTTGACATCCCTCTTAAAGTGAGCCACCAAAACAGCACACTCTATTTTAACTGTGGTGTAACCAACCATTTATATATAATCACCACTTTGGTTTTGTACTCTAAATCTATTTATAAAACCAAGGATGTTCTCAGCTTTTCTTTTAGTTTTATCGATTCAATGTGTCTGTTTACGGCCTCAAGTTTCCTTTAACTCTTTATAACGTTACTGTTTAATGGGTATTTTCGGTCCTTATTCGCCATCCCCTGTTTCATTCTTCTTTCTTTGTTCTTCACAAGTTGCACACAATCCACATCACAGTTCCCCAAAAGTCCTGTCATTGAAGGGACAATGACACAGGTATTCCACTGGCCAGGCTGTCGGTGTAGCTGTGCGGACTGGAATTGCATGCCAGCACAACGTTGAAATGGTGACACAGCTGATCGCAAGGAAATTGCCTAGGAAAATAAAAATTCTGATTAACAACAACTCTCCATTAAAGCCCCTTAGAGAATTCAGAGCATTCTGACTTAATGGTTACCTCGGAAACATTACAGGATTATAAATGTACTGTAACTCCTGCATAATTATTAAACAGCCATCAATTCACCACCCTTACTCTGCCCACACTAAGAGACTCAACCCCCAAAAGCTCCCCATATTGTGACAACAGTACACCTAAAGTCCCCCAGCCTCCCCAGACCTGACACTCGCAACCCCACAAACCACCAGGCCTAAAATCCCACCCCCTCCCTGGGGAATCCAATCTGACACCATACAAATCTGTATTCCTGACCTGGTTGATCGTACATGTGACTCCAGACCTGCAGCAAGTGCTTGTCTCTTAGTGGCCCGCTGAAATGTCCGAGCAAGCCATTTTTGATCAAGGGACAATTAGGGACAGGCAACAATGTGGGCCAATGATGCAAGCATTCCATGCACAAATGAAAAAAGCATCCTTTGGTTACCAGAAATTGAAGTGGAGGGTAATAGGAACACTCTTCAAATCCCTGGATTGCTGCAGTTCCAACACTACAACATAAGCTTAACACCATCCAGAACAAAGCATCCCACTTGGTTGGCACCCAATTCACTCGTGCCATACAATGGCACCAGTGTGTATTGGCTACAGGATGCAGGTTCCTTGATACCTTTCAAAGATACATCCTCTATCAGCTTGAAGGCCAAAGACAGCAGATTGATGAGAACACTTGTATCCGCAAGTTCTTCTCCAAGGCACATCTCATTGTCCTGTTGCTTGACTGTTGCTGGATCCAAACAGTAATCTCAGTGTATTTGCATAATATGGACTGCAGTGGTTCAAGATGACAGCTCATCACCTCCTGAAAGTCCTGAAAAGATAATCAGATGAACACTAAATTTAGGTCATGCCAGGAATACCTATATGTCATGAATAAATAATTCCAAAAATCTATTTTTTTATTCTTTAATGTCTATTTTTGCCTGAGAACCAAATCAAAGTTGTGCCTTCACTCTGTATTTTCCACAACATGGTTTTGTTTCACATGTTTGACTATCTGTGGTCCTCTCTCTAACTCTCATGGACCCTATGCTACCTTTAGCCATTCTTATAAGGTCTGAAATATCTTATGTTCCTTGCAACTTGATCTTCAGACTGCTTCTTTCAATCATTTGCATTTCCTTTGTAATTTTCATATTGCATGTGACTACCCCCGGATTTGTAATATATCTCTTTCATTTTAATTGTAGTTTCCTTAATCATTCTGAAATAACCGATTCAGTTTAACTGCCTTTGTCTCTTGAAACAATGTCTTGTCTGTACCTCCCACTCCTCATTGTTATGGTGCATTGTATTGATTAGGTATTTTTCCTGCTGGTTTTTCCCTTGTCTAATTCTTTCATCTTTGATGTGGAGGAACTGGTGTTGGATTGAGGGGGACAAAATTAAAAATCACACAACACCAGGTTATAGTCCAACAGGTTTATTTGGAAGTACAAGCTTTCGTAGCGCTGCTCCTTTGTCAGGTAGCTCATGAAGTAGGATCATAGGACACAGAACTTAAAGCAAAAGACCATAGTGTCATATACTGATGCAATACATTGAACAAACCTAGGTTGCTGTTAAGTCTTTCATCTTTTAAAATAGGTTGCAGGTTTCGATTCACTAATATGTAAATCCCAGAATTTCTTTCAAGTCACATTCGTGAGATAACTTAAAGTTTCATAAAAAATGGTGACATCTCAGCTCAGACAATGCAATAAAGGTGTGAGGTTAGAGTCTGCAAGCATTCCAATCTTGAGTCAGACTGGTTCTATTTCCAAAGTAGGAATTTATAAAATGTCGCATTGATTATAAAAAATATTGACTGCCTATAGATTGTGTGCTTTTTGAACAAAATAGAATGTATCTGCAAACACAATTCTGCAAATGCAATTCACCCTATGGACTTGTATGTGTATGTGTGCATGTGAAGGAGAGAGAGTGAGAAAGTGTGTGTGTAAGAGAGAGAGGGAGAGAATGTGAGTGTGAGTGTGAGTGTGCATGTGTGTGTGAGTGCATGCTTGATAGAGTGTGCACATGAGTGCGATGGAGTATATGGTGGGGTCCGTTTGGAGGTGGTGGAAATGTCGTCGGATGATGTGGTTTATGCGAAGGTTGGGAGGGGGGAAGGTGAGCACCAGGGGGTTTCTGTCCTTGTTATGGTTGGAGGGGTGGGGTTTGAGGGCAGAGGGGCGAGATGTGGATGAGATGTGTTGGAGGGCGTCTTTAACAACGTGGGAAGGGAAATTGCAGTCTCTAAAGAAGGATGTCATCTAGTGTGTTCTGTGGTGGAACTGATCCTTCTGGGAGCAGATATGGCGGAACTGGTCCTCCTGGGAGCAGATAAAGCAGAGGCGGAGGAATTGGGAATACCGGATGGCATTTTTGCAGGAGGTAGGGCGGGAAGAGGTATAATCCAGGTAGCTGTGGGAGTCGATGAGTTTGTAAAAAATGTCAGTGTCATGTTGGTCATCATTAATGGAGATGGAGACTCGGTCCAAGAAAGGAAGGAAGGTGTCAGAGATGGTCCAGGTGAATTTAAGGTTGGGGTGGAATGTGTTGGTGAAGTTGATGAATTGCTCAACCTCCTCGCGGGAGCCCAAAGTGGCGCCAATGCAGTCATCAATGTAGCGGAGGCAGAGGTGGGGAGTAGTGCCGGTGTAACTACGGAAGATGGACTGTTCTATGTAGCCAACAAAGAGACAGGCATAGCTGGGGCCCATATGGGTGCCCATGGCTACCCCTTTGGTCTGGAGGAAGTGGGAGGATTTGAAGGAAAAATTGTTAAGGGTGAGGAAAAGTTCAGCCAAACGACTGAGAGTGTCGGTGGAAGGGTACTGTTGGGGACGTTGGGAGAGGAAGAAACGGAGGGCTTGGAGGCCTTGGTCATGGCGGATGGAGGTGTAGAGGGATTGGATATCCATGGTGAAGATGAGGCATTGGGGGCCAGGGAAATGGAAGTCTTGGAGGAGGTGGAGGGTGTGGGTGTTGTCTCGAATGTATGTGGGGAGTTCCTGGACTAGGGGGGAATAGGACAGCATCAAGGTAGGTGGAGATGAGTTCAGTGGGGCAGGAGCATGCTGAGACAATGGGTCAGCCAGGGTGGTCAGGCTTGTGGATCTTGGGAAGGAGGTAGAATCAGGCAGTGCGGGGTTCCCGGACTATGAGGTTGGAAGCTGTGGATGGGAGATCTCCTGAGGTGATGGGGTTCTGTGTTGTCTGGGAGATGACAGTTTGGCAATGGGGGGGGGGGGGGTGGGGTCATGGTCGAGGGGGAGGTAAGAGAAGGTGTCTTCGAGTTGCATCTGGCTTCAGCGTGTAGAGGTCAATGCGCCAATCTATCCCCTTTATCTGCTGGCTTGATGGTGAGGTTGCGATTGGAGCTGAGGGAGTGGAGGGCTGTGTGTTGTGAGGGTGAGAGGTTGGAGTGGGGGAGAAGGAATAGACAGGTTGAGGCGGTTAATGTCACGGCGGCAGTTGGAAATGAAGAGATCGAGGGCAGGTAATAGGCCAGCGTCTCGGATGCTGTCTGATCTGCTGTACTTTTCCAGTGCCAATGCTGGGAAATTCCATAACCTGAGAATTGGCGAAACATTGATCTCTTTTTCTACAATGTTTAGTTAGATGTTGCAGTTTAGGAGTAGGTGTCCACACCCTCACTTTGCTGCTATACTGCCTTGGTAATAATAGTCATCTCCCTTAGATGAGATGTACACCAGACTATCCCAATCTGGGTCATTTAGAATCAGACAGTGTCCTTTCCTTTGCAATCTCTCTCAGACACATACTCAAATGACAAGGCAAAGCTAGCCAAAATTATAGGCCTTTAAATGAACAGATTTTACTAGTTTTATTTTGTAAGCAGGAGCTCCAATAAAGTGATGAAGGAGGGGGCGTTTTCAATCTATTTCTGTAGCATGGATTCTGATGAGAAGCACAGAGGAGGATTTTATTTTGCATTATATGAGCCTCAGAATCATGCATGACACTAAACTGAGGGGAGATGAGGTGGGTTAGGCACCATGTTATCTGACTGTCAACTAAACAATATTAAATATGGAGACTCCAAAAGGACTCACCAACAAAAGTAACACAGGGTGAGGAATATACCATTTGGTTGAAATGTATCAGTGATATTGAGTGAAAGATTTCAATGAAAAGCTAATTTTTAAGATGCTCTTTGCTCTGGATTGTTGTGACCTGGAATGTGCTGCCTGAAAGATCAGGGGAAGCAAATTCAACAGGAACTTTCAAGAGAATTGGACAAATGTTTGAAAAGGAACACTTTCCCAGGCCTGTGGGGAAAGAAAAGAATAATTGGATAATTCTTTTAAAGAACAGGCACTGGCAGTTGAATGACCTCCTTTGTGGATGCATCCCACATGATGTCCAGTTTCTTAGGGATGGGCAGTGTGGTTCTCCTACAACAGTTTGCCTGGGAGGGAGTAACATAGTGGAAGGTTTCTCTTGCCCCCAGCCCCTCCTCACTAGTTTGTTATTTAGAGAAAAATCGTTAGTGGATTCTATTGTGTTTCGTGTTTTGTTGATGCATCAGGAGTGGGGAAAGAAATTTCCTGGTTGTAGTTTCCCAGTGCTGGAACTCTGGAATCTATGGCACACTTTTGTAAAACTGCACCAAGCGTTTCTACAACTTGTCTGTCAGTCCTGCGTGTACCACACTGAGTACAGGAGGGTATGGTTCAGCTTCATTTATTGTCCATTCCTAGAGGTTGGGTTAACCATATTGGTCTGGGGCTGGAATCATAGACAGACTGAGACAGTGTAAGAATGGCACTGACAATAATGAGCCTGTTGGTTTTAACACAATTCGAATACTTCATGGTCACTTCTCCCCAGATCGAATATTGATTCTCTAGACATTTAAAGCACTGTGGCTAAATTTCAGGACTCAGACTGCAGTGGTGCAAGGAGGGTTTCCACTATCACCTGCACAAGGTAAATGATGGATGGACAATTAATGTTGGCCTTGCCAATGATGCTGCCTTCCCATGAACAAATAAAGTAAGAATTCATACTCCCACATTAACGTCTTGAGGTTTGAACTCACGCTATCTAGATGTTTTTGTTCCATCAAATCTCCACAATGGTTCAACTTCAGCCTAGCTCACTGTAGAATGCAAACTAGTGATCCAAACCCAGTAGGAGCTGTCTTCGAGATTGCAATAATCTAGCAGGGCAAGAGTCTCACAAGCCAGTCAGTGCAGTCAGTCTGGTCAGTGTGGTCAGTCTGGTCAGCACAGTCAATGAGGTTAGCTTTGGTCACTGTGGTCTGTCTGGCTGGTTTGGTCGGTGTAGTCAGTGAGATTAGTTCAGTTAGTCTGGTTGGTATAGTTAGTGTCCCTTTCCAGTCCCTGTCCCTGTCCCTTACAGACAGCTCCTATCTGGTGTGGTTGTGCTATCCTGGGCTGTAACGTCGATTTCGCTGCACTTTGGATGCTGCCTGAACTGCTGTGCTCTTCCAGCACCACTGATCCAGAATCTGCTTTCCAGCATCTGCAGTCATTGTTTTTACCTGGGCTGTATCATGTTGATTACTCATTACCATGCTGCCTGGTACTCAAGGATTTCTCACTCTCTGGGACTGAGAATGAAGTATGGCACAATCTTCGGTTGCATTATTGCCAAAACAGAACTTCTATTCCGTCATTTTGAAAGTGGAAATCACCACGTTACAATTTGCATTCTTTGCATTGTTCGTCCTGCATTGGTAACACAAAGCTTCTTAGTTTAAGAAGTTAACAGTAAGTACAACTGAGAAGCCATGAAGTACGTTCTGTAAAATGATCTCAACAATTCAAGCGGAGCAAGAGCTCTATGTGGAGATGCAACCTTATTGCAGCTGAATTTCAAACCATTTTGGTGTGACTGAGCATTGTATCAGTCTCCCTCCTTTTCTCTCAGAAGTAGAATGGAATGATACAGCAGGGAAGAAAAAAAATCACACAACACCAGGTTATCGTCCATTGTATAACTGCATTATATAATTTCAGTTACATCACACTGTAAATTTGCTATAAATTTGCTATAAATTCTGTGTCTTACAATTGTGTCCTCCACAACCACCTGATGGAGGAGCAGCGCTCCAAAAGCTAGTGCTTCCAAATAAACCTGTTGGACTATAACCTGGTGTTGTGTGATTTTTAACTTTCGCAAGATGGTCTGTGTACAGTTTGCATATTCTCCCTGTGCCTGCATCCAGTTTCCTCCCACAGTCCAAAGATGTGCAGGTTGGGTGGATTGGCCATGTGAAATACAGGGTTACAGGGATTGGGTAGGGGAATGGGTCTGAGTGGAATGCTGTTCTGAGGTGAAAGTGAAGACTGCAGATGCTGGAGATTAGAGTCTAGATTAGAGTGGTGCTGGCAAAGCCTGCTTTTCTGAGGGTCAGTGTTGGCTCAATTGGTCAAACGGTCTGCAGTCCTCACTTTTGCCTAGTTGATTTTAACCTTACTGCGAATCCTCTTGCAAGGATGCCTACCTTAAAGGAGTTCTCGTCCTCTCTCCACAAGAATATCAGTGAGTCTCTCTCTCACTGCAACCCCCAGGTCATCTCCTCTGCCCTGAAGCTCTTCAACCATGTACCTTCCCCCACCTTCCTCTCTGACCTATCACCTCCATCCCCACCCCCATTCACCTATTGTGCTCTTTGCTACCTTCTCCACAGCTCCCCCCATTTATCTCTCCATCCTGGAGGCTTCCTGCCTCTATTCCTGATGAAGGGCTTTTGCCCAAAACATTGATTTTCCTGTTCCTCAGATGCTGCGCTTTTCCAGCACCACTCTGATCTAAACTCTGGTTTTCAGCATCTGCAGTCCTCACTTTTGCCAAATGGTCTGCTTCCACACTGTAGGGATTCTATGATTCACCATGGGAGATAGCAACCTGCTCACATCCCCACACCATGGCTATACTTAGTTAAACCACTAGAAGTGTGAGGGGCAATAGCTTGAGTCTCAGAGGCAGAGAATCTGTCTCCCTCGGTTTAAGATGGACAGTTCCCTGGTTGGGGCACTCAGTGAGCTAACTGGGGGGACAGCAATCATCCAAGGAAGATTTAGCAATTACTCTTTTAATTGCCGCTATGCATAGATGCCTCACTGTACTTCAAGAAGATAGGTTCAGCAAAGAAACCATCAGAAGTAAGAATCACATTGTGCTCAAGAAAATTTTCTTTATTAATATGTGGATGCTCTGACAAGAGAAGGAGCAAAACTAGACCTTCTCTTGGGCAATAAGGCAGGACAGGTGACTGAAGTAAAAGTAGGAGAACACTTTGGGTCCAACGGTCATAATTCTTCTAGTTTCAAAATGATTATCGAGAAGGATAAATCTTCCTTAAAAATTAAAGCTTTTAATTGGAATAGACAATAGACAATAGATGCAGGAGTAGGCCATTCTGCCTTTCAAGCCTGCACCACCATTCATTATGATCATGGCTGATCATCCTCAATCAGTATCCTGTTCCTGCCTTATCTCCATAACCCTTGATTCCACAATCCTTGAGAGCTCTATCCAACTCTTTCTTAAACAAATCCAGGGACTGGGCCTCCACTACCCTCTGGGGCAGAGCATTCCACACAGCCACCACTCTCTGGGTGAAGAAGTTTCGCCTCATCTCTATCCTAAATGGCCTACCCCTTATTTTTCAGCTAAGTCCTCTGGTTCGGGACTCACCCATCAGCGGAAACATGTTTCCTGCCTCCAGAGTGTCCAATCCTTTAATAATCTTATATGTCTCAATCAGATCCCCTCTCAGTCTTCTAAACTCAAGGGTAAACAAGCCCAGTCGCTCCAACCTTTTAACATAAGATAGTCGCCCCATTCCAGAAATTGACCTCGTGAACCAACGCTGCACTCCCTCAATAGCCAGAATGTCTTTCCTCAAATTTGGAGACCAGAACTGCACACAGTACTCCAGGTATGGTCTCACCAGGGCCCTGTACAGCTGCAGAAGAACCTCTTTGCTTCTATACTCAATCCCTCTTGTTATGAAGGCCAGCATGCTATTAGCCTTCTTCACTACCTGCTGTACCTGCATGCTTAACTTCATTGACTGGTGTACAAGAACACCCAGATCTCTCTGTACTGCCCCTTTACCTAAATTGATTCCATTTAGGTAGTAATCTGCCTTCCTGTTCTTGCCACCAAAGTGGATAACCATACATTTATCCACATTCAACTGCATCTGCCATGCATCTGACCACTCACTTCTCTTCACTTGTCCAGGTCACCCTGTAATCTCCTAACATCCTCATCACATTTCACCCTGCCACCCAGCTTAGTATCATCAGCAAATTTGCTAATGTTATTACTAATACCATCTTCTATATCATTTACATATATTGTAAAAAGCTGCGATCCCAGCACTGATCCCTGCGGTACCCCACTGGTCACTGCCTGCCATTCCGAAATGGAGCCGTTTATCACTACTCTTTGTTTCCTATCAGCCAACCAACTTTCAATCCAAGTCAGTACTTTGCCCCCAGTACCATGCACCCTAATTTTGCTCACTAACCTCCTATGTGGGACTTTATCAAAAGCTTTCTGAAAGTCCAGGTACACTACATCTACTGGATCTCCCTTGTCCATCTTCAGAGTTACATCCTCAAAAAATTCCAGAAGATTAGTCATGCATGATTTCCCCTTCATAAATCCATGCTGACTCTGACCTATCCTGTTACCACTATCAGCCAACCAACTTTCAATCCAAGTCAGTACTTTGTCCCCAATACCATGCAAATCTTAATGGTATAAGACAAGAACTTTCAAAAGTTGATGACTGGACTGGACTGTTCGCAGGTAAAAGGACGTCTGACAAGTGAGAGGTTATTACGAGTGCGATGACAAGTGTTCAGAGGCATTATGTTCCTGTTAGAGTGAAGGGTACAGCTAGTAAGATTAGGGTACATTGAATGAATAAAGGTATTGAGGTTCTAGTCAGGAATAAAATAGAATATCATTTTATATATGAACAACTTGGTTCAATTGAATCTCTTAATCAATATAAAGAGTGTAGCGGCATGCTTAAGAGAGAAATCAGGAAGGCAAAGAGGGAATATGAGATGGCATTGGCAGTTAAGGTTAAGAATAATCCAAAGAGATTCTACTACAACATTAAGAGCAAGAGGGTAACTAGAGAGAGGTAGGGCCTCTTAAAGATGAAGAAAGTCATCTTTGTGTTGAGCCCCAGGAGATGGGAGAGATACTAAATGAATATTTCGTATTCATTTTTACTGTGGAGAAAGAAATAGAGTCGAGGGAATGCAGAGAAACAAACTTTGATGTTTTACAGAAG
Organism: Hemiscyllium ocellatum; assembly: GCF_020745735.1. Taxonomy (NCBI): domain Eukaryota; kingdom Metazoa; phylum Chordata; class Chondrichthyes; order Orectolobiformes; family Hemiscylliidae; genus Hemiscyllium; species Hemiscyllium ocellatum. Next base: position 2,258,287 of record NC_083425.1, on the reverse strand, counting down.
AGAAAGTTTGGGAGGTCTAAAAGAATATAAAGGTGGATAAATCTCCAGAACTGATTGAATGGATCCCAGAATGTGGTGGAAAGTAAAGGAGGAAATTACGAGGTCCTGTGCAGAAATATTTGCATAATCTATAACTACAGGTGAGGTGCCTTATGACTGTGGTTGGGGGGGGGGGGGGGGCACGGCTCATTTTGTACCTTTGTTTAAGAAAGGGTGCAAGAAGAAACTGGGGAACTGTAAACCTGTAAGTCTGACTTCGCCTGGGGGTAAATTGTTGGAGGTGAGGCAGAAATTGATAAGGGACAGTTAGCACGGTTTTGTGTGAGAAAAATCATGTCTCACGAACTGAACTGAGTTTTTGAGAAAGTTACCAAGAAGGTTGATGATGGCAGAGCAGTAGATATTGTTTATTTGGATTTTAGTAAAGCCTTTGACAAAGTTCCACATGGTAGACTAATTAATAAAGTTAGGTTATATGGGATTCTGGGTGAGCTTGCCAATTGGATACATAATTGGCTTAACAGCAGGAGACAGAGTAATGGTGGAGGGTTGCTTTTCAGAATGGGGGCCTATGACAAGCCGTGTTCTACAGGGATTGGTTCTGGGTCCTCTTTCGTTTGTCATTTATATAAATGATTTGGATGAGAATACAGAAGGCACGGTTAGATTAGATTAGATTACTTACAGTGTGGAAACAGGCCCTTTGGCCCAAGTCCACACCGACCCATCAAAGCGCAACCCACCATACCCCTACATTTACCCCTTACCTAACACTACGGGCAATTTAGCATGGCCAATTCACCTGACCCACACATCTTTGGACTGTGGGAGGAAACCAGAGCACCCGGAGGAAACCCACACAGACACGGGGAGAACGTGCAAACTCCACAAAGTCAGTCGCCTGAGTCGGGAATTGAACCCGGGTCTCAGGCACTGTGAAGCAGCAGTGCTAACCACTGTGCCACCGTACCGCCCACAAGTTAGTAGGTTTACAGATGACACCAAAATTCACGGCATAGTAGACAGTGAAGAAGGTTTTCTAAGATTACAAAGGGAGCTTGATCAAATGGGTCAAAAGGCTGAAAAATAGCAGATGGTGTTCAATCTGGATAAATGTGAGGTATTGCATTTTGGTGTGGGGTTTATACAATTAATGGTAAAGTCTTGGGTAGTGTTGTAGAACAGAGGTTCAGGAACATAATTTTTTTAAAGTTTATATCACATATAGACAGGGAGGTTAAAAAGACCATTGGCATGCTTGCCTTCATTGGTCAATCCTTTGGACAAAGCAGATGGGATATTATGTTGAGGTTGTACAGGACATTGGTGAGGTGTGTATGGAATACTGTGTCCAGTTTTGGTCACCCAGTTATAGAAAAGATATTATCAAGCTGGTGAGTGTTCAGAAGAGATTTACCATGATGGTGCTGGGAATGGAGGATTTGAATTATAAAGAAAGGCTGGATAGGCTGGAGTGTAGGGGTTGAGAGGCGGTCTGATAGAAGTTTATAAAATAATGACAGGTATTGATAGAGTTGATGGTAGTTGTCTTTTCCCTAAAATGGGGAATTTCAAGACTAGGGAGCTCATTTTTAAGGTGAAAGGAGAGAGATTTAAAAAAGACATGAGGTTTTTTTTACACATAAGGTGGTTCGAATGTGGAATGTACTTCCTGAGGAAGTGGTGGATGTGGGTACAATTACAATGTTTAAAAGGACATTTGGAAGGATACATGAATAGGAAAGATTTGGAGGGATACTGGCCAGGAGTAGGCAGTGGGACTAGTTTAGTTTGGGATTATTTTCGGCACGGACTGGTTGGACCAAAGGGTCTGTTACCATGCCGTATGACTCTATCACTCTATGAGATCCCTTCTAAATTACAAATAATTCTGTTATATTATAATATTACTTTGTATATATCTATAAGACTTAGAGAATATTCATGTGAGTGCTGAGCACGTCTTTTGGAGGGAACTGACTTGATTAGTCCACCTGCAGCTATAAAGTAAATTTCTGATACCTAGACCAGAGAAATGGACAATACAGATGGTTCCAGAGGGAGCTCATTCCCTCCACTCCAGCAGCTACTCCATCAAATATTATTTTGCCTGTGATGAGTGTTCTTACTGACCCAAGCCAGGATAGTGTCAGCTTTCTGCTACCAGTTAAATGCTGCCAGTGTTCTAAACAGATGGTTTTTTTTCTGTACTACTCGCAAAGTAATTAATCATGGTCTGGATTCGACAGAGTGTTAATCATGGAATGAGCACAGGCAAGGCCTGTCCCAGCTGTGTTTGCCCAATAATAGTCCCATAGTTAAAGTAAATGCTGCAGCTCTTCAGCTCAAACCAATCAGCTCTGTTGTACATCTAAACTAAACCAGCATCATGTTTTAGTAAAAACAAAATCTCTCCTTTCACTGGGCACACTGGACACTTCCTATGGCCACGTGTGTGGAGGAGGAGCTCTGATTGTTGTCTCAGCTGCTCGTTTACTGAAGACATCATCTTATTTGAATGCCTCTGGTGAATTGAAGGTTCCTCCAGCATATCCATTTCTGCTCATCACTGTGTTCTAGTTCCTCTGTGACTCATTCGTTGCTTTCCAATCATATTTCTACCCTATTACCAAGAGGGCCTACATTCATCTCTTTGTCATTGTCTATCTCCACGGTCTGCCTCAACACATCTGCTGCTGAAATGTTCATTCACGACATTATCACTTCCAGGTTGACTGTTTTAAGCAGTCTTGACTATCTTTGAACCTTCAACTCTCTTGATGTCATTCAAACATTGATGTTTGGGTCATGTGACCATTTGGACAAGGAGCGGGAGTGAGCCATTTGGCCTGTTAAACTACTCCACAGTTCAATAAGATGAGGGCTGATCTACATATCAACCTAGCTAAATAACCTTTCACCCCCTTACTTACCAAGAATTTTTCTACCTCTGCCTTAAAAACATTCAAAGATTCTGCTTCTACCACCTTTCCAGGAAGTGAGTTCCAAAGGTTCACAACCCTCTCTGAGAAGATTTTGCCTCATCCCTGTTTTAAAAGGATAATCCCTTACTTTTAAAGTGACACTTAGCTCTAGATTCTCCCTTAAGATGAAACATCCTTTCCACAGTCACCCTGTCAAGACCCCTCAGGATTTTATATAATTCAGGATCTTATATGATTCAATCAAATCATCTACCACTCTCTATACTCCAACAGATACAAATCTTGCCTGTCCAACCAAAGCTAACTCCAATCTTCTTTGATCACCAAATCCCACTCACACACCAACACACAGGTAGACAGACTCAGTTAGGGGATATATTTCATAAAAATTAAAGAATCATAAGTTCCTAATTCGATAACCATTTCAATAAGTCTTCGTGGAATCTGATGATTTGCACTGCAGACAAAAGAATTGTCTTGTGTTTGACCTCTGAAGTCACCAGTTAATACAAACAGCTTCTTCAGACCTTTGAAGACTTCACCTTCTATCTTATAGGTTGGAGATTTTTTTTCTCAGGACTTTCAACAAGTGCATAACTGGAGAATAACTGAAGAGAGCAAAACCAAAAAACCCAGTCCTGCAGTTTCCAATAAACACTGCCTCCTGCCCAAACACCAAGTCTAAACCCAGTTCACCATTTGGTTTCTCTTTGTTTTTCAACATTCTGTGATCGGCTAACCAATTCCAGTCTCCCCTTGATTGATCATTTTACCATTCAACCAGCTGCTTGTCCCTGAGCATAATATCTCAGTGCAGGTTTGTCTACAATGTACTTACAGGAGGACTTAACCTGCTTTATATTTCTAAGCTGATTCCCAACATCAATTTTTTGTTCTCTTCCTTTTTTTGAAACAACTTGCTGTTCAAAGTTCAATTCTCAACTGCAACTCACAGTTCCAAATCAAAAATGAAAAAAAAAGAAAAATGATGATCTAATTAACTGTAACATTTACCCCACTGCTATTTTCCTTATCTATCTGTCCTTTACCACCATTTTCACTAACTCTGTCTGTTCCACTTGCTGCTCCTCCCTCTCTGTCACTACCATAAAACCCATACATTTCCAGCTCCTTTTAGTTCCAAAGAACTTAACTGTTTCTCATTCCACAGATATTGCCAGACCTGTTAAGTTTCTCCAACATTTTCTATGTTTAACACAGGCTTACATCCCTGTGCAGAAGGGAATACATTGCTTTTTTTTGGATGCGGCAGTAAATTGAGGCCTTAACAATTGCTCAGCCAAATGTAAAATATCCTACGGGACAGTTTTGAAGAAGAGTAGAGGAGGTATTGGTACTATACTGGCCAACATTAGACAGCTGACATGCGAGTCTCCTGGTCAAGGAGGTGCCATGTCTGGGGCCAACATTTATCCCTTTATCACTGTTACAAAGGCAAATAGACCTGATTATTATCACATTGCTGTTCGTAGGACCTTGCTATGTATAAATCAGTTACCATATGTTTCTAGATTGACCAATGTGTACAATTCAAAAGTATTTGATTGGCTGTAAAGAGTTTAGTGTATCCCATAAGGGCCTATATGAATGCAAGTGTTCCACAGTAAAGAACAAGTGGTTGCAACACAGAACAATGCACACTGGGCTAGTGCTTCTCTCAGATTCTGTGCTGCTGGATTGGGTCCTGAAGTATGACAGAATCTTGGCTGAACAAGAGATAGGCTTAACCCAGATTCTCCATATGAAAAATATCCTGAAAAAATGCAGATCTGCACTTTTCCCGTGAATTCTGCTTTTCCAAACAGAACACATCCTCTTATCAATCTTGTGAAATATTCATCTCTGTCTCCCTGCTTGTTGCCCCAGTGTTACATGTCACTTTTTGGAACATAAGGCAGGGGTATCTGAGGTGTGCCAGCATGAAGATGCATGTGTAAAAGCATATCAGTGTGACATACTTACTCACTTTGCCTTCATCTCCATATGGGAATGAGTGATTAAGTTTGCAAATGTCTCTCTGGGATACAGACACACCCCAATGCTTGGCACAGCAACAATGCACCGGTGGCTAGCTAATGATTGCTAATTATAATTTAGTAAACTGAGAAAGGCTGTACAGCATATGAAGATTGAAAAACAGAAAAAAGTTTATTAATCAAGATGCCAAGAAACCGTTTTCTAATGGGTTTTTCTCTGGACCTTTCACTCTAAATCTTTAGAGGTCTGGCATTGCATGCTGCCAAAGTCATTGGTAGGGTTGCAGAATTAATCCAAAATGTCATGTTCACCTTAGTATAGTCAGGTCAAATAATTTGTTTAACAAAAGCCATCTCCACGTTGGATTTGAGTACAAGTAGAGTCCTGGATCTGGGTCAGATCTCCTGTCCTGTTGGGCATTGAGTTTGCACTTTAACAAATAGGGATCTGGCTTCCAGTTGGATGAGCTTGGGTCATTTCAGTTCAGATCAAAGTGACCTGGAAATCTAAAACCCATCAAAACTCACTTTGCCACAGACAAGCTGCTGACCTAGATCAAAAAAAAACCTTATTCCAAATGTAAGTTTTCCCATTTTAGTGGAATAGTTTGTGACAGGTCATTCCAGAAATTTCATTTTTTTAAAAATTTGTTCATAATATATGAGTGTCACTGTCTCTGTTCATATTTTTTGCCCATTCCTAGTTACCCCTGAACTGACTGTCTTGCTGAAGAGTGAACATATTGGTGTGGATCTGGAATCACATATACACCTGACCAGATAAGGACAGCTGATTTCCTTCCCTAAAGAACATTAGTGAATCAAGTGGTTTTTACAATTGGCAAGTGTTACATGATCACCATTAGACTGGCTTTTAAATGCCAGATTTATTTTTCACTGAATTCAAATTTCACCATCTGTTATGGTAGAACTTGAATCTCAGAACATTAGTTTTGATCTCTGCATTACTAGTCCAATGACATTGCCACTACATCACTGCCTTCCCAAAAGCCCTGAAAAGCCAGTAATACTGTTCCATTAGATGTCCAACTCCTCCCTCCAAACAGGGTAATTTAATCTTAATAATTTACAGGCTTAACTGGCCAAAAAGAAAATTAATAACACATCAGCCTTTACTACTATGGAATTTGGAGTTTCATATAAAGGGAATCTTGCTGCAAGTAGGGGAGGAGGAAGGTGATGGCCTAGTGGTATTATTACTAGACTGTTAATCCAGAGACTCAGGTAACGTTCTGGGGTCCCCAACTTGAATCCTGCCAGGCAGATGGTGGAATTTTAATTAAATTAAAAATCTGGAATTAAGAGTCTAGTGATGACTGTGAAACTATTGTTGATTGTCGGAAAAACCCATTTAGTTCACGAAGATCCTTAAGGGAAGGTAATCTGCCAACTTTACCCAGTCTGGCCTACGTGTGACTCCAGACACACAGCAATGTGATTGACTCTCAACTGCATTCTGGCATGGGCAATAAATGCTGGCCTACCCATTGACACTCTCATCCCCAGTACTGTATATAGTGATTCAATGAGACCCACATTGAATTGAATTGAATTTATTGTTACATTTACCGATGCACAGTGAAAAGCTTTGTCTTGCAAGCAACACAGGCAGATCACATAAATAAATAGCATAGATAAGTAAATAATAGGTAAAGAGTGACAAAAACAAAAAAAACACAGATACAGGTGAATGCTATGAGTTTGTGAGTCCATTCAGTATTCTAACAACAGTAGGGGAGAAACTGTTATGAAACTGACTGGTGTTCAGGCTTCTGTACCTTCTCCCCGATGGTAGAGGTTGTAGAAAAACATTGCTAGGGTGGGATGGATCTTTGAGAATGCTGGCGGCCTTTCCTTGACAGCGGGCCTGGTAGATGGATTCTATAGATGGGAGGGTGGCCTTTGTGATTGTCCGGGCCGAGTTCACCACTCTCTGTAACCGTCTCCGATCTTGAACGGTACAGTTACCGTACCAGGTAGTGATACATCCAGACAGAATGCTCTTAATGACACACCTATAAAAGTTGGCTAGGATATTCACCGTCATGCCAGATTTTCTCAGCTGCCTGAGGAAGAGGAGACGTTGTTGGGCCTTTGTAAACAGTGCGTCCACATGAAGAGTCCAAGAAAGCTTGTTGTGGATGACCACTCCCAGGAGCTTGACATTCTCCACTCGTTTCCCCCTCGGTGCTATTAATGTAGGCAAGTAACATCCTGCCGAAAGTCAATAATGAGTTCCTTGGTTTTGCCAGCATTGAGAGCTCGGTTGCTCTCAGTGCACCATTTTTCCAGGTCTTCCCCCTCCCGTCTGTAATCTGTTTCATCAGCATCTGAGATTCGATCGACTACGGTGGTGTCATCAACGAACTTGTAAATGGCATTAGTCTGGTATTTGGCGATGCAGTCATGGGTGTACAGTGAGTACAGTAGGGGGCTGAGTACAGTATTGAGTGTTAGTGAGGATGAAATATTATCCCCAATCTTCACTGATTGTGGCCCATTGGTCAGGATCCAGTTGCAGAGAGTGGGGCTTAGTCCGAGATCACTAAGTTTAGTAATCAGTCTCGCGGGGATAATAGCGTTGAAGGCTGAACTGTGGTCAATGAGTAGGATTCTTATGTAGCTGTTCTTGGTGTCAAGATGTTCTCGGGAGGAGTGAAGGGCAAGTGATGTGGCACCTGAAGTGGATCTGTTGGTCCGATAGGCAAACTGGAGTGGGTCAAGAGTAGTGGGTTGATTAATGCCATGACCAGCCTTTCAAAGCACTTCATGACCACCGAAGTTAGGGCCACTGGGCGGGAGTCATTGAGACATGCTGCATGAGCCTTCTTAGGTACAGGGATGATGTTGGCCCTCTTGAAAAGGTAGGGACAGTGGCCTGCTGCAGGGAGAGGTTGAAGATGTCCGAGAAGACCTCCGCCAGTTGATCTGAGCATGCTCTGAGTGCATGGTCTTGTATTCAGTCTGGTCCCATCACTTTCCTTGGATTCACATGAAGGAAAACTGATCTGACCTCTGATGCAGTGACTGTTGGGATAGGTTCATCAGAATTTGTCAGAATAGGTGTTATCTCTCCACTGAAATTCTGCTCAAAGCAAGCTTGGAAGGCGTTGAGACAATCTGGGAAGGATATTTCATTGTCTGCTGTCTTGCACTGTCTCTTTTTAGAACATGTGATGTCATTCAGTTCTTGCCATAGTCGCCAGGTGTCTGTCTGGGTCTCTAGTTTGGATCGGTATTGGACCTTGGCTATCTTAATGGCTCTGTGAAGGTCATACTTGGATTCCTTATATTTGAGTGGGTCTCCTGATCTGAAGGCATCACGCCAGGTTTTTAAGCAGGTTCTGTATGTCCTGATACATCCAGGGTTACCTGTTGGGGAACACCCAGATTGACTTCCTCTGTATGCAGTCTAAAAAACTTGCATTTTTGTAGCACCTTTCACAACCATAAGGTTTCCCAAAGTAATCCACAGTCTAAAGAAATCTGTAGATGTGGATATAATCCCACATTACAACACATTGTACCAAGTTCCCACAAATAGCAATAAGGTAATGACTGGATCATCAGTTTTCAGTGATGTTGTTTGAGGAATAAATATTGGCTGTGCTACCATGGAGAACTCTCCTGTTCTGCCTGTCACTATCAAAAGAATAATTTTCCTAAGATTGCTTTGGGACCCTTTGAATATCTTGGCCAATGCAAATATTGGAAAAGCTGGGACGCCTGTAAAGAAATACATCTATTTTCCTTCCACTATTCAAATAGTGTTATGAGATCATTTACTTCTATCTAAGAAGACTTCAATTTAACTTTCCATTGATAAGATAGAACTCTTGACAATGCTGCACTTACTCAGCGCATTGCTCCCTCAATACTGCAGGGCTGTGAGCCTGGAATATGTGTTGAAGTCCTGCACCTATGACCTACTGACTCTGAGGTGAGAATGCTACCCAATAAATCAGAATTGATGCCTGCATTTCTCCATTATGTGTGGTTTGTAAACAAAGTGTTTAAGTTCAGTTCAACACAGACCATCATACCCTGGATACCTTACACAGAGATTACTGACTAGTGCAGTCACATTGTTGTCAGTTTATTCCAGAGCTATTAAACAAACTCAACCAATTTTGGTCTGGGAGGTGGGATGGGATAGGAATAGGAACAGGAAATGCAACCTTGACCTCACAGTACTCAAAATTGTCTAATTATAAAAATAACAAATACTTTAACAGTTGTGAGATGTGGATAGTCAGAGTTGTCAACACATGACTGAAAATGAACTGGCATTTATTATTGGCAGCAGAGATTTGAGTACTTGGAGCCACGGCTTATTTTAAGAGGAATGTATATCAAAATAGGTGGCATTGCTAAACTTTAAGCAAGTGATGACGAATTGAAGGAAGGATAACCAGGTGGGAAGGACACTGTTTAAATGGTACTCATTCTGGGCATGTCCTGTGTACAATCTCATCTCTACTTGAATGTTTTGGATAGAATTCTCCATCATTGATGGGGCATGATCGTTTAGAATGGCTTGAATCTCAGTTGGAGTAGACCCCAGAGTCTCACTGTAGGATTTAATTAGCTTAAAATGGACCTGTGCTGCTGTTGGAATGCATGGTGTACCTGGGAACACATGCTTAAAGTTGGAGTCTATGTCTTTCTTCAGTTCACTGGGTTAGAATCTCAGCATCCCAACTCTCAGCATTACCGTGCCAACAAGTTATACTAATTGATTATGCACCGGTCTCTTCAACTCTTAATTCTCTCTGATTCCTGTTATCTGCGTCCAGGTCAGAAGTGGGGAAGGAATATGATGGACTTCAGAGAGATGATTGCATGATTAATTCCTGTTGAAATTCTTGTTATTAATTATTGATCATAATATATATGATTACTAATTCTAATTCATATTACCCTGAGCTATTCTAGGAACAATTGCATTTATCTAGTAGCCATAACATGAGAAATGTCCTAAGGTGCACAGAAGCACTATGAAACATAGTGTGCCATCATACAGAGATATCAGGTCAGGTGACCAAAAGATGGGTCAAAGAGGTACATTTTAACAATTGTCTGAAAGGAAGAAAGGGAAGCGTAGGGGCCGAGAGGGAATTTCACAGCTTTTGGTTTAGATAACTGAAAGTGTGTTATCTTTGGATATTCCTGGCCTTGAAGGTTCAAGTTCTAGGCACCTTACAAAGGATAAAATAGCTGAGGATAAAGCATATCGCATATTCACCAGTTAGACTTGAGAGTGATGACATATGTTGGGTTGGTAGTATAGAAACTTAAGGTCTTGATTGAGGTTTCTTGGCGTCTTTGAAAGGAATCAACAGAAAGAAAAGAAAAAACATTTCCACTGGTGGGAGCATCTGCTAGGACAATAGGACATAGCCTTAAAATTAGGAAAGTGGTTAGGAAAGATTTCTTCACACAGGAGGTGGTAGAAGTGTGCAACACCCTCCCAGAGAAAGCTGAATGTTCTAGCTCATTCAATTTTTCTTTTGTCTGTGAATAGTAGTCTTTTGTGATTCAAAGGTTTAAAAGAATATGAAACCAAGGGCCAAAAATGGAGTTCTGATACGGATCAGCATGATTTAATTGAATCGATGAGGGGCAGAATGTCTTCTTCTACTCCTACATTTGCTTCATCAACTCACTATCATGGTAGGACTCTTCTTTCTCTTTTTTAATATGACAAAATCTCAAGGGGCAATCCATTCTTGTTTCATCAAAATGCCTTCAGATAGGATCGGTCTTGTGTTTGATCTCTGTTAGACAAAATAAAGAGAACTCAAGGGGAAATTTGAACCTAATTAGCCTAGCTGGAAAGTGACAGGATTAAATAAGCTTTCTAATGTATACCACCTTCAATATGATCTTCAACAACAACACAAACAGAAATTGCTGGAAAAGCTCAGCAGGTCTGGCAGCATCAGTGTAGAAAAATCAGAAATAACGGTTCAGGTCCAGTGACCCTTCCTCAGAACCAATATGATCGTCCATTGATTTCAACAAACAACGAAAATTGGGTGGCCAATCCAATTCATTCAGCACCCTATTGGATGCATCATGTTAAAACAAAAATCGCTCTCACCTTTAGAAATATCAGGTATAGATCTGGTACTTGTAACCACCTCTGAATTAAACAGTCTCTTGCCCATCCTTTTATTTCCTTTACTCCACCCCTGGCAGTCATATCTTTAGCAGTCTGGACCCTAAGTTTTGGAATTTTCTTCCCAGTCTCTCCATCTTTCTCCCTATCCCTCTGACCTCCATTAAGTTACTCCTTAAAACCTATTTCTTTTGATCATCTGTGCTAATACCTCATCATGTGGCTCAGTTTCATATTTTGTTTGTTAATCTTCTGTAAAACACCTTTGCCCCGGTGAAGGCCAAATGCAAGTCTAAGTATTCTATTCAACTATCTCGGCAAACATCACCTGACCAGAACCCAGAACTCTTCCACAAGTGGATGAAAGTTATCTTTGGCCTGAAGGGACTGTCTGAAAAGAAAATGAAGCACCTCTGGATATTTTAAGGTAAAGGTCTTATATAAGTGCAAGCTGTTGTGGAAAATAGAGAGTACCTAACTATTCAGGACTGTAACTGGCTCCCAAAGGGCAGAGGAGATGACCTGGGGGTTCTTCAGGGCAGAGGAGATGACCTGGGGGTTGCAGACTTGTCTCTATGCTACTTTCTCCCCACCCCCCTCTCATTTATCTCTCCACTCTGCAGGCACCCTGCCTCTATTCCTGATGAAGGACTTTCGCCCAAAATGTCGATTTTCCTGCTCCTCGGATGCTGCCTGACCTGCTGTGCTTTTCCAGCACCACTCTAATCTAGACTCTGGTTTCCAGCATCTGCAGTCCTTGTTTTTACCTGGCTCCCATAGGCTCTATACCTCACATTGAGAAATAAGCAGGGCTTGATCAGGGATAAAGCACCATAGTCAGAGTCAGCCGGATTGATTAGATTAGATTAGATTACTTACAGTGTGGAAACAGGCCCTTCGGTTCAACAAGTCCACACCGACCCGCCGAAGCGCAACCCACCCATACCCCTACATTTACCCCTTACCTAACACTACGGGCAATTTAGCATGGCCAATTCACCTGACCTGCATATCTTTGGACTGTGGGAGGAAACTGGAGCACCCAGAGGAAACCCACGCAGACACGGGGAGAACGTGCAAACTCCACAAAGTCAGTCGCCTGAGTCGGGAATTGAACCCGGGTCTCAGGCGCTGTGAGACAGCAGTGCTAACCACTGTGCCACTGTGCCGCCCACACTGCTTTTTCAAAGAAAAATGATGGACCAAATGGCTTCCTTTTATATTGCATAATTCCATAATTTATATATTTGCATCATCTGTAAATTAGAGGCTATGTATTTTCGCTTCATCAGCACTTTTTAAAGTTTTTGACTATATTAATATAAAGAGCCACATCAGTATCTTTAGAAATTTCAAACTGTTATGGAAAGTCTCTTCTCCCTTATTTCTAATCACTGCCTTAACTTTTATTAATGTTGATGGTTTAAACATCAAATGTTGAGGCCAAGCTGCAGTTAACTAACAGTGTGGGAACTGGATTGGTAAGAATACTTAGGTAATCATTAACTGTTGTTGTGCACCTCTGGTACCATCACCAAATTTCCATGTTGCAGGCTAATGCGGTCTCTGCTCTTGCATTAACTCTTGCAGTCCATTCCCAGACTCTTACCAACACTCACTTCTTCAGTGGAAACAGATCTTTTCAAAACAGATCATAGAAAGGTGTGAAAAGCTGATCAAAATTCTTCACAATCATTTCCCAATCAAAGGATCTTTGATGTTATGATTGCCTCAAAGTGGCATTGATGCTAAGACTCCCATTTTGAAAATGTCTGATATGTTTTGGAACTACAAAAACTACCGCTTGCTGTAAGTTCTTACCATTACATAAGAGAAAGCATTTCAAATAAATTTGCCTCCAGCCAATATGCACCATGATTGAATGTTGCTCTTCACAAGCACTAATCGTTAAAAACCTCCAGGCCACAGTTATGGGCTTATGCACTAAACCAGGTCGATCTTCAAGAAGGGTCTAGGAATACAGAGTAATTTTGGCTTTAACAGATAAGCACCTACTAATCCTGGACACAACAGCTGTTCCAGCCTTAAGTAACAACTGTCATTAAATTAATCGCAGCAATGCCCTGGAATGATAAAGTTACAGCACTATGTAATCAGCAGGTGTGCTATTCACACCAAGTCTAGTAAACTTGTAAAGACACCATTCTGGGTCAGTGTTTTTCATCTAAACTTGAATACAAGATGTGATGCTTGTTTTATAACATGTTTGAAATGCTCAAAGATACACATTTTTAAGATGATCTCTCCAAATGTCTAAAGCACTGACTAGACTGTATTTAACTCCTATTCTTGGGATCCTTGTGGAATTGGGACACTAGAAACCAAAACAAGAAGATCAAACAGGTTCACAATGTGATACATTTGTCTTTGCTTGAAGCTCCACATATTAATAGAAGTTCTGTTTTATGTAGGTAAAAGGAACTCACACATAGTCACTAATCCATGCCAAAGCATTGGTGAAAGCAGATCAGAAATGCTACTAATTTTCAGAGCAACATTCACCAGTCTGTTAATCATGTTTGGTTCACTAGGGAAGGAAGTGTACCATTCTTACCTGTTCTGGCTTACACGTAACCGCAGGCCCACAGATATGCAGTTGACTCTTAAGTGTCTCTTGAAATTCTGGATGTAGGTTTGCTCACTGAGCTGAAAGGTTCATTTTCAGACGTTTCATCACAGACTAGGTAACATCATCAGTGAGCCTTGGTGAAGCACTGGTGGCATGACCCGTTTTTTTATTAATGTGTTTAGGTTTCTTTGAGTTGGTGATGTCATTTCATGTGGTGATGTCATTTCCTGTTCTTTTACTCAGGGCATGGTAAATGGGATCTAAGTCAACATGTTTGTTAATAGAGTTCCAGTTGGAAGGCCATGCTTCTAGGAATTCTCGCGCGCATCTCTGTTTGGGTTGTCCTAGGATGGATGTGTTATCCCAATCAAAGTGGTGTCCTTCCTCATTGTATGTAAAGATACTAATGAGAGTGGGTCACGTATTTTAGGAACTACGAAGAGCAGGAGAAAATCATCTATACAGTGTATTCGTAAAGGACGGGTTTCCAATGAATACAGTCCAATGATTTATCAGCAACAAGCCCAAATAAGCAGACAAAATGTGTCCAGAAACCTTAGCCACTCTCCCCTACATCAAAGACATCTCGGGAATGATTGCCAGACTACCCAGACCTCTTGGCATCATGGTAGCCCACAAACCCACCAACACCCCAGAACAGCAGCTAATGAACTTACATCCAGAACCTCAACCTGAGCTACACATATCAAAACCCGCTGTCTCTTGAAATGGCCCAGCAAGCTGCTGAATTCAAGGCCGGCTTAGAATGGACAAAAAAATGCAGTACTTGCTGGTGAACACCCACAATTCATGAAAGAATAAATAGATATAAATCCACTAAAATAACCTGTATAGGACCATATCAAATATTAACTGCAATATGGTTTTACACTTTGTTACTTAGGTGTACAGTTGAACTATTTGGAAAATTCAAGATTTATAGGTTCTTTTATTCTTAATGTGCAACTCAGTGTGAAGGACTGATGAAAAGGTCATCAACCTGAAACATTAACTTTATTTTTTTCCAGAGATGCTGCCTTACCTGCTGAATATTTCCAGCACTATATTTTTATTTTGGTGCAGAGCAGTCTCTTTTAACTGTGCCACCATGGTTGCAATGGACTACACACTGACTGAACACCTGACCCCAGTTTATGAGGGTCTTGGCCCCTTCCCCCTAAAGTAATTGGGAACGAGTGGATTCATTCATGTCCAAATCATGTTTAACTAACCTGCTTGAGCTTTATCTTAGGTTAGAGGGTTGATATTAACTTATCAATTGATGTGTTGTACATGTAACATTTGTTAAAATACTGCAGAATAGTTGAAGCTGATGGAAAAGAAGGGACAGTGGCAGCATGAACTCGGTTGGCTGAGAGACAGAAGACAAAATAGAAGTAGACTATTTTTCAAACCGGAAAATGGACATTAAGTTTGGTTACATTATTTCATACAATTTTAAAATGTGCAGATGACGCAGAACCTGGAAGCATTATGAACTGTGAGAAGGGTTGTAATAGATTGCAAGAGGTCAGAGACTAGAGAAATGGATGGACAAATAATTGAAATTTAATACAGAGAAGTGCAAAATAATATCTTTTGGTATGATTAATAAAGAGCAGCAATTCAAAACAAAGGGTGCAATTGTAAAGGATGTATGCGCATAAATCGTGGCAAGGCATATTGAGAAATGGTGAACAAAGCATCAGGGTCTCTCAGTTTTGCTGATACAGGCAAAGATGAAGAAAGGAAAAAAGTACAGTGAATCTTCATAAACCATTGTTTTAGCCTCAGCTGGAATATTGTGTCCAATCCAGGGTACCACATTTCAGGAAGGATACAGTGGCTTTAGAAATAGTGTGGAAAACATTGATGTGGATGGTTTCATGAATAAGAGATTTTTGTTACATGGATGGATTAGAGAAACTGGTGTTGTCCTACTCAGACAAGAGAAGCATTGACAGGTGATGACGGGTCTGTTCACAGCTGATAATTTTACAACTAGGTGGGGTTCCCAAGTTATTAGGGTTCAGACAGGGTATGCCAAAAGCTCCCAGGTGAGGATAGATAAACTGGCTCCCCTTCTTGATTTACCTACCCCTTAGTTAGTTGAAGAAGGTTAATTTAGAAAAGATTCTCTTCTTTGTGGACACCTTTTGCCCAGGCAAATGTATTTCTGTATAAAGGAACCAATTTAACCAAGCTTTCTTAAGTTCACATAATGATGAGTTTATTAGTTACTAAACACAAAGAAATAATAACACAACATGCATATCTACACACAGAAAGTGATCCCAAATAAAAAAATGAAAGATATACATATCAGTCTGTATTGTAATTCACCAAGAATAGAGTGTGGAATGTTGAGCGTTGAATAGTCGATCCTAGTATTCTTGGCTTTGCAGGTTAGTTGAAATCCTCTCATCCAGTATCCTTTTTACAGTGACCGACTAGCAGCACTAAAGAAACAGAATATTTTACCTGCACTGCAGGGGTGCCTAGAGGGTCGCTTTTCCACATAACCTTCACAGCACAGTTATGCTCAAACCCAGGTTTGGATACACAAACACTTCAACTTGGTAGGACATCTTCTTCCACAAGCATATAAGGACCAGGATCAAAGTGGTTTCTAACCCATGTCTTTTTGTATTCTCGAAAGGGAAAGACACAAAACATGCCACTCATCCAGAATATGCCTTTTCTCCCATCATGTGCACACTCTCAGATAACTTCCAGGCAGATTACAGTTCAGTTTGTCGTAAACCTTTCCATTTTTAAATCCATCCCTTTGAAACTTTCTTGATACCTTGTCATGTGTAACATTCCAGAATCTCTCTCTCCAACAGCCATTGAACTTACATCTACAGTCAACCTTTGGCAGAATATCTTTAAAAAAACACATGTTATAATTAAACTTGAATATGTCGACAGGGATCTGGAGTTTGGGATCCATGGTCATGACAACAGGAACAAATTATTCTCAATAGTGGAAGTGTCAAGAATGAGAAGTCACAGATTGATTGGAAAAATCCAAAAGCAGCATAAGCGAAAAGTCTTTTTTTCGCAGTAAGCAATTAATATTAGGAATGCATTCTCAGATTGTTGTGGAGTCAGATTCAATCATGACTTAAAGGGACTTGGATAATAATCTCAAGTGAGAAGATGTACGGGATTATGGTCATAAAGAGGATCTAATTAAATTGGTCTTGCAGAGAGGCAACATGGACTCAAGGAGCTGAAAGGGCTCCTTTTGTGCTGTAACCATTCTATGATTCAAGGGCATTCCTTCAAGCAATCTATATGTAGTTCAAGTAAGTAGTGTTACTTTGTGCAGGTTGTACTGAAATTAACTCAACCAATTTCACTTGAGCTTCTGAGGATCACATGATGGGATACAATACTGGAATTGAAGTTTTCACCAAGCTGTCATCTCAATAGCCACAATACGGTGACAGTCACAAATGGTTTAGGCTGGTCATGTGGTGAAAATGCCTGAGAGTCACCAAAGTGACTCTTCAATGGAGAGCATGAGCATGAGTGCACTCTCATGGAGGTTAGGCAGAACTGTAACAAGAACACTCTGAAGGGCTCACATCTGAATTTTGACCTTGACCCTGAGTCATAGGAGAACCTTGTCTGGGATCATTCTACCTGGTGGAATTAAATACAAAAGGGTCTGGCCTCCTTTGAAAGCCAGTGTATATCAGAGGCAAAAAAGAAACAAACAGAAAAATCGAGCTTTTGCAGCGTCTTGTTCTATTTGTAATTAAGGTTAGAGTGGTGCTTTTCCAACACCACTCTAATCTAGTCTCTGATCTCCAGCATCTGCAATCCTCACTTTTATCTATTTGTAATTAAACCTTCTGTGAGTAGGTCAGCCTTAGCAGATACCTACTGGAACCCAAACAGCCCAGATAATAAATACGATCATCTTTGTCTCAAAGGATGAACAATCACCTGAGTTAGTCAACTGGGTCATCTCCCCAACAGCAATCAGATAGATTTGGTTACTAGTCAGTTGGCAGACCTACTGCTCATGAGTGCTGTACCTTGTCAGATTTCTCAATGATATTTTCCTGCAGTAAATTCGTTTAGAATGCAGATTGTCTTGTTCTATAGGATCATGTTGACTGCAAGATCTCTCAAACAGCAATTGGATAAATGACTCACTCTGTTGTTGGTGATATTTAGAAAGAAATCTTTCCTAAGGCTTCAAGAGAATTAACTCACTGGTTTTGTTCAAGTATCACCAGACTGACACCAGAGATAAAAGGGTTAAATTATGAGGTCAGGTTGCATAAACTAGAATTGTGTTCCCTGGAATTGAGAAGATTAAGGAGTGATCTAATTGAGGTGTTTAACATGATTAAATGATTTGAAATGATTGAGAGAAAATATTCCCTCTGGTGGAAGTTAGTCCAGAAAAAAGGGGAGATTAATTTTACAATTTGAGTTAAACTGCCCAGGTTGACATTGGGAAGCACCTTTCATAAAACCATGAGTAGAAATCTGGAACTCTTGCTCCAAAAAGCTAAAAAATCATACAACACCAGGTTGTAGTCCAACAGGTTTGTTTGGAAGCATAGCTTTTGCAGTGCTGCTCTTTCATCTGGTGGTTGTGGAGCAGAATCATAAGACACAGGCTTTATAGCAACAGTTGATCATGATGTGAGTGAGCCTCCAACCTGAGGTTGATCAATCTTTGCTAAGGAAGTGAATGAAAGGATACAGAACCAAGTTGAATAAGTGCATTTGAGAGCCATGATCCATGATCAATTTGAAAGGTAGAACTGGCTTCAGGGGCTAAACGGCTGCCATCACTAAAATTATTCATCGAGAGCCATAGAGTCACACAGCATAGAAACAAGCCTTTCATTCCATCATGTGTATGAAGACCAACAGACACTAAACTACGCTTAATCCATTTAGTCACATTTACTTGCTTGTGGATACGATACCTGAATTAAGTCAACAGAGGCCTGTAAGTCAGTAAGTCCATCCCTTATAGTACTGCCTCAGAGTCAGGCACCAGAGTGTCAGCATTTGACACTCACCCATCTTGTCTGTCAGCCAGGGCTCCCTGATTGGATCAGATTAACAGCCCCAATCAGTGAACTCATATTCTATGAGGTCTTAACTGGATGACCTCATTATAATCACTACCTCTAAATCCAAGGACATAGGCCGGTTCTTTTACTTACAAACTCATCCTGGGCATGAGGTGAGGTACTTGCCATAGTATTCCTAGCCTCTGACCTGTTCTTATAGCCGCTATGTTTATGTAGCAAGTCCATTTAAGTTTCTGGTCAATGGTCTGTTGGCAGTTGGGATTCGGTGATGGTAACATTACTGAATATTAAGGGAAGGTCATTAGATTGTCTCTTATTGGTGATGATCATTGCCAGGCATTCATGTGGCACAAATGTTACTTGCTAGATGCCAGACCAAGCCTGGATTTTGTCCAGATTTTGTTCCAATTGAATATGTATCCAAGGAGTCACAAATGTTACTCAACATTGTGCAGTCACTGGCAACACCCCCACTTGTGAACATATGATGTGGGCGGGGGGGGGTCACTGATCAAGCAGATGAAGGTGGATAGGCCTAGGACACTACCCTGAGTAAATCCTGCAGAGATGTCCTGGAGCTGAGATGACTGATCTCCAACAACCACAACCATCTTTCCATATACTAGGTATGACTTCCAACAGTTGAGAGTTTGCCCCATGATTCCTACTGATTCCAGTTTTGCTAGGGCTTCTTGATATCATACTCAGTTGATAGCAGCTTTGATATCAAGGGCTGTCACTCTCACCTCACCCTGAAGTTTAGCTCTTTGTCTATATTTGAATCAAGGCTGTAATGAAGTCTGGAGCTGAGTGGCCTTGACAGAACCCAAACATGGCATCACTGAGCACAATATAGCTGAGCAGGTGCTGCTTGATAGCACTGTTAATGACACCTTCTATTACTTTACTAATAATCAAGAGTAGACTGATGGGTGGTAATTGGCTGGGTTGGATTTAATCAGCTTTTTGTGTACAGGACGTACCTGAGCAATTTTCCACATTGTCGGGTAGATGTCAGAAATGTAACTGTACTGGAACAGCTGGGGCATGGGGGCAGAAGTTCTGGAGCACACGTTTTCAGTAATATTGCTGGAATATTGTCAAGGCCTCTGCAGTATCCAATATCTCCAGCCATTTCTTGACATCGGGTGGAGTGAATCAAATTGGCTGAAGACTGGTATCTGTGATGCTGGGGCCCTCTGGAGGAGGCTGAGATGGGTTATCCAATCAGCACTTCTGGCTGAAGATTGCTGCAAATGCTTTAGCCTGGTCTTCGCAACCTACGAAATAAATTCCAAATGTCCATACAAAGTTATCTTTGGTTCTCTGGAGACATCTCACACCCAGTGAACCAGTCTTACAGGAATAAAAGGAATGAACCACTGGTTCAATCAAACTCTTGATGCAGTTTTGGTGTTAACTTACACTCTTATAAATCTTTATCGAGTCTTCAACTACACTAACAAGCATTGGTAAGCATCCAAGTCATTTTAAATCTTAAAGGATGTTGGGTCTGAGATGAGGAGACATTTCTTCACCCAGAGTTTAGTATATCCGTAGCATTCTCTGCCACAGAAAGTGGTTGAGATCAAATACTGAATGTTTTCAAGAAAGAGTTAGATATAGTTCTCAGGGCTAAAAGGATCAAAGGGTACAGGGAGAAAGTGGGAACAGGGTACTGATTGGAAGGTCACATTGAATAGTGGAATAGACTGAAATAGCCTACTCCTGCTCTATATTTCTCTATTGCAAATAATTGTGGTCCCAGCACTTGTCTCTGTGGCACTCATTATGTTACAGGTTGCCATCCTGAAAGTACTCCCTTTATCCCAAATCTGTCTTCTATTAGCCAATTTTCTATCCCTGCTAATATGTTTCCTCCAACACATTGAATGCCTTTTGGAAGTACAAATATTTTTCAATGACTGGTACTCTTTTTCTATCTATCGTGTGACCTTCTCAAAGTACTGCAACACAACCTTTTTAGGCATGATTTCCCCTTCATGAAACCATGCTGATTCTACCTAATTGTATTATGTATGCCCAGGTGTTACATTTTCCCAATGAAAGATGTTCAGCTAACAGGCCTACAATTACTTAATTGTTTTTAATCATCCTCACCTTTTGAATTGACAGATTTCCAATACAATGACTGAAGGATTGAGATGGACTGCAATGGGAAATGAGGGAAAAGAGGAGAGATACCACAAAAGGAGGTGAAAAGAGGGCCCCATAAGGAATGAAAGGAAGGCCTGCAGAGTGGTGGAGATTCTGCAAAGAAAGGAGAGGGGTTGCAAAGAGTGGTGGATTGAAGAACTGTGCAGAAGAGTTGCAAAGGGGAGTGAGTATCTGTGAAGCATAGAGAGGGTCTACCAAGAGGGGAGAGTAGTCTTAAACATTTCACCAAAGTAATACTCAACACACTGAGAACTAGAAAAGCTACATCAGGAATTCCTTACAAATTAATGTGGAGTCTCTAGCTTAAGGAATCTCTAACTCGACAGGAGCTCAGGAACTACTAAATGGGGGGAAAAGTATAGTATGGTGTATTGTAATGAACTGGTTCATTTAATATTGAACAGTTATATTTCATAAAGATTTTTCATTTATCTCAAAACATTTCACATAGTGTGAATGTCCTGGGTTGTAGTAACTGCGTTAGAGGCAAACATGTAGCTGTTTAACTGTGACCTCAGTAGTCTGTGGAAAACTTGTATAGGGTGATTTTTGTACAGAAGCGTGTGTCAATTTTTTTTAAAAAGCATTTGTTGCCTATTTATAGCTGTTGTGTCAATTTAATTTCTGTGACACTGGGGTAATTAGTGCTTTCCTTGCTTATTGTGGCTTTAAGTTTAATGTAGCAGTGATAATTATTGAGGATATGAATGAATTAATTCTCCTAATTCTCTTTCTGTATGACTCCAAATACACAACTTCAGAAGGAATGGTTGCTCTGTGACAACATAACTGCATGAAGGAGCTAGAGAAAATGTAAAAGAAGTCCTTGAAAACCAAAACATAGCCTCCAATTATCAAAATATCAACCCTCAGGAAAATGTCAATTATGAGCCCCTCAAAAAAAATGTACTTCTACCACTAGTGGAGAGGAAGTTTTATTGTGGATCTAACTCCCATGCTCTGCCTGTCCTGAGAGTGTATGATGAGGTCAGTGGGTGGAGGCATTGGTTGAAATATTCCACTTCTCATTGTACTCCAGCAGATTGCAAAACCATCAATGTGACATCCTGTTTGAGAAGGGAGGGAGACAGACAGCACAAAACTACACTCAAGTTAGTCTAACATCTGTGTTGGGGAAATGCTAAAGTCCATTGTTAAGGAAGAAATAAGTGGACATTTAGAAACTCTTAATACAAACAACACAGTGAACATGGTTTATTAAAAGGAAATAATGTTTGATAAGCCTGCTAGAGACATTGGACGCTTTGACAGGATTAAAAATACAGAAGCCCCCAGGTCCTGATGAGTTGCATTGCAGACTGCTGTGGTAGACGAGGGAGGGAATTATGCAACACGGACCAAGATGTTTAATTCCTCTCTGACCACAGGGTAGGGGCCAGAGGACTGGACAATAGCTTATGTAATTTCATTTTCAAGAAGGGTGGTGGGGAAAAACCAAGGAGTCTCATATCAATGTTAGGGCAACTAGTAGAGAACGTTCTGAAGGAGAGGGGTGCCGGTAAACTGGAGGTTGGCTAACGTGGTGCCACTGTTTAAGAAGGGTGGTAAGGACAAGCCAGGGAACTATAGACCAGTGAGCCTGACGTTGGAGGGAATCCTGAGGGACAGGATGTACATGTATTTGGAAAGGCAAGGACTGATTAGGGATAGTCAACATGGCTTTGTGCGTGGGAAATTGTGTCTCACAAACTTGATTGAGTTTTTTGAGGAAGTAACAAAGAAGATTGATGAGGGCAGAGCAGTAGATATGATCTATATGGACTTCAGTAAGGCATTCGACAAGGTTCCCCATGGGAGACTGGTTAGCGAGGTTAGATCTCACAGAAACAGGGAGAACCTAGTCATTTGGATACAGAACTGGCTCAAAGCTAGAAGACAGAGGGTGGTGGTGGAGGGTTGTTTTTCAGACTGGAGGCCTGTGACCAGTGGAGTGCCACAAGGATCGGTGCGAGCATAAGAGGTACAGTTAGTAAGTTTGCAGATGACACCAAAATTGGAGGTGTAGTGGACAGCGAAGGGGGTTATCTCGGATTACACAATAGGATCTTGACCAGATGGGCCAATGGGCTGAGAAGTGGCAGATGGAGTTTAATTCAGATAAATGAGAGGTGCTGCATTTTGGGAAAGCAAATCTTAGCAGGACTTATACACTTAATGGAAAGGTCCTGGGGAGTGTTGCTGCACAAAGAAATCTTGGAGTGCAGGTTCATAGCTCCTTGAAAGTGGAGTTGCAGCTAGATAGGATAGCGAAGAAGGCGTTTGGAATGCTTTCCTTTATTGGTCAGCGTATTGAGTACAGGAGTTGGGAGGTCATGTTGCAGCTGTACAGGACATTGGTTAGCCACTGTTGAAATATTGCATGCAATTCTGGTCTCCTTCCTATTGGAAAGATGTTGTGAAACTTGAAAAGGTTCAGAAAAGATTGTCAAGGATGTTGCCAGGGTTGGAGGAATAGAGCTATAGGGAGAGGCTGAAAAGGCTGGGCTGTTTACCCTGGAGCGGAGGCTGAAGGGTGACTGTATAGAGGTTTACAAAATTATGAGGGGTGTGGATAGGATAAATAGGCAAAGTCTTTTCCCTGGGGTCGGGGAGACCAGAGCTAGAGGGATAGGTTTAGGGTGAGAGGGGAAAGATATAAAAGAGACCTACGGGACAACTTTTTCACGCAGAGGGTGGTACATGCATGGAATGAGCTGCCAGAGGAAGTGGTAGAGGCTGGTACAATTGCAACATTTAAGAGGCATTTGGATGGGTATGTGAATAGGGTTTGGAGGCATGTGGGCTGGGTGCTGGTAGGTGGGACCAGATTGGATTGGGATATCTGGTCGGTAAGGACAGGTTGGACCGAAGGGTCTATTTCCATGCGTTACATCTCTATGACTCTATGAGAGAATTAATCTCCACTTGGAAAGGCAAGATTTGATCAGGGATAGTCAACATGGTTTTGTCAGAGGGAGGCCATGCCTAACAAGTTTGTTAGAATATTTCAACAAGGTGACCAGATATTGTCAATAATGCAGTTTATCTAGATTTTACCAAAGTCTTTGACAAAGTCTCATATCGTATACTGATAAAGAAGGTAAAAGCACATGAGATGAAACAGACTGGTAGAAGGCTGTCTGAGTAACTGGAAGCCAATGTCAGGTTGTGTACCACAATGATCAGTGTGGGTTCCTTTTTGTTTATCATGTATTTAAACAATATAGTTAAGAATTTGGTAGCACGGTGGGGTGATAAGTAAGTTTGTGAAAGGCACAAAGATTGGCTGGATGGTCAATAGTGATATAGAAGGACTGAGGTTAGTTTAAGATGTAGATAAGTCAATCAGCTGTGCAGATCAGTGACCAATGGAATTTAATCCTGATAATTGTGTGGCGATGCTCTTTGGAAGAAGGAACAAGACAAAGAGTATACAATGAATGGCAGGACACTGGGAAGCTCAGGGGAACAGAGAAATCTTGGGTTACTTGTCCACCAATCCCTGAAGACAGCAGGACAGGTTAATAGGTGAATAAGAAGCTATATGGGATACTTGCCTTTATCAGGAGGTTATGTTGGAACTCAAAATTGGTTAGGCCACAGATGGAGTAAGTATTGTGTGCAATTCTGGTCTCTGCACTATAGGAAGGATGTGACTGCACTAGTGGAAATGCAGAGACTATCCACCAGGATGTTGTCTGGGATGGAGCAGTTTAGTTATGAAGAGAGGCTAGATAAGTTTGGTTTCTTTAGAGTAGAGAAGATGAGGAGGCACTTGATTGGGGTTTATAAGATTATTTGATTCCTTAAGAAGGGCTTATGCCTGAAACTTCGATTCTCCTGTTCCTTTGATGCTGCCTTTCCTGCTGTGCTTTTCCAGCAACACATTTTTAAGCTCTGATCTCCAGCATCTGCAGTCCTCACTTTCTCCTAGGTTATAAGATTGAGAGGCATGAATAGGATGGATAGAAAGCAGCATAGTTGAAGGGTCAATACTGAAGAGATTGCTTTTTAAGGCAAAAAGCAGTAAGTATAGAAGGTGCTTGATAAAAGTTTTTTTTTTCACCCAGACGCTGGTAGGAATCTGGAATGCCCTGCTTCGGAGGGAATTAGAGAAAGTAAATCTCACAACTTTTAAAAACTTCATGGATAAGCAGTTGAAATGTCATAGTATTCATATGGGCCCAGTCTTGGAAATTGAGATTAGTGTAGACAGGTAAGCACAGCTTGATGAGTGAAGGGCCTTTTCTGTACTGTATGACTCAATGACTATGACTCAAGTCCTTTGAGGATAGAACAATCAGAGTTGATAAAAGGGAACCGGTACATGTAAGGTATATAGATTTCCAGAAGGCATTCAGTAAAATGCCACATAAAAAGCTACTGCACAAGACAGGGGCTCACAGTATTGGGGGCAATATATTAGCATGGATTGAGAATTGGTCAAAATGCAAACAACAGTCAGAATTAATGGTTTTTATTGCAGGATAGTAAGATGGAATTAGAGTGCTGCAAGAATCAGTCCTGGGACTGTTGAATTATTTATCATCGATTGTAATGGCTTGAAGGGCAAAGTGTATCATATCCAAATTTGCTGATGATACAAAAATAAATGTAGGATGCGTGCTGTGATGAAGCCATAAGGAATCTGCAAGGGAATTTTGTAGGCTGAGTGAGTGGACAAAACTGTGGCTGATGGAGTTTCATGTAGGAAAGTGTGAGGTCTTACAATTTGGTTGGATGAATCAAAATGGAGACCATTATTTAAATGAAAGATGGACACCAAAAAAGGGGCCGTGCAAAAGGATCTGTCTGTTCTTATGCATTAACATGTAGGTGCAGCAAATAATTGAGAGCAGTCCAATTGGTCCATGCCTAGTAACCTAGTGCCAATGTCCCTCCAAAGCTTTCCTATTTGTGTACTTATCCAAGTGTCTTTTAAATGTTGTAATTGTACCTGCACCTACCACTCCATCATTCTACACACAAACCACTCTCTACGTAAAAAAAGTTGCTCCTCATGTCCTTATTAAAACTTTCTCCTCTCACCTTAAAAATATGCCCACTAGTTTTAACTGAACCACCCTAGGAAAATACCTTTGCTAATCACCTAATCCATGCTCCTCATGATTTTACAAATCTCCATAAAGTCACCCCTCAACCTCCTACTCCTTAATGAACAAAGTACCAGCCTATCCAGCTGACTTTTATTAATCAAACCCTCCAAGTTCAGTGACATTCTGGTAAATCTTTCCTAAATATCCTTCCTATAATAGGGTGACCAGAAATGCAGACACAATTCCAGAAGAGGCCTCATCAATATCCTAAGTTTAGATCAGAAAAGCACAGCAGGTCAGGCAGCATCCGAGGGGCAGGAAAATCAATGTTTCAGGCAAAAGCCCTTCATCTGCAGTCCTCACTTTTGCCTCATCAATGTCCTGTATAACCTTAACATTACATCCCAATTCCTATACGCAAAGGTCTGAGCAATGAAGGGAAGCATGCTAAATGCCTTCTTAATCACCCTGTCTACCTGTGATACAAAATTCAAAGAATTATGTATTAGAACCCTTAGAGCTTTTTGTTCTACAACACTGCCTAGGTACCTACCGTTAATTGTGTAAGGCCTGCTCTTGTTTGTTTTACCAAAAGGCAATACCTCACATTTATCCAAGTTAAACTTCATCTGCCACTCCTTAGCCCATTGACCAATTAGATTAAATTAGATTCTCTACTGTGTGGAAACAGGCCCTTTGGCCCAAAAAGTCCACAGTGACCCTCCGAAGAGCAACGCATCCAGACCCATTCCCCTATCCTACATTTACCCCTGACTAATGCATCTAACACTATTGGCAATTTAGCATGGATGGAACATCTTTGGATTGTAGGAGGAAACTGGACCTCCCGGAGGAAACCCACGCAGACAGGGGGAGAATGTGCAAACTCCACACAGTCGCCTGAGGCTAAATCAAACCCAGGTCCCTGGTGCTGTGAGGCAGCAGTGGTGACCACTGAGCCACCGTGCTGGTTTGAAGGGCCCACTTCATGCTACACTCTCCCAAAAGGGGAAACAATCTTTTCACATCCATCTTGTCAAGCCCTGTAAGAATCTTGCATGGTTTAATTTCAAATATCTCTTTGTAATCTTAGATAACCTTCTTCACTGTCCACTGTCCGATCAATTTTGGTGTCATCTGCAAACTTACTATCTATGCCTCCTATATTCTCATCCAAATCATTTATATAAATGACTAACAACAGTGGACCCAGTATCATACCCTGTGGAACCCCACTGGTCACAGGCCTCCAGCCCAAAAAATAACTTTCCACAACCGTTTGCCTCCTACATTCAGGCCAATTTTGTATCCAATTGGCAAGCTCAACCAGATTCCCATGTGATCTAACTCTATTAATTAGTGTACCATGTGGAACCTTGTCAAAGGCTTTACTATGTAAACAACATACACCACTCTGCCCTCAATTTTTCTAGCTACTTCCTCAAAAAACTCAATCAAATTTGTGAGGCACAAGTTCTCTTGCACAAAGCTATGCTGACAATCCCTTATCAGTCCTTGCCTCTCCAAATGCATATAAATCCTATCTTTCAGAATCATCTCCAACAGCCTACCCACCACTGATGTTAGGCTCACAAGTCTATAGCTCCCAGGCTTCTCCTTACAGCCTTTCTTAAATAAAGGCACATTAGCCACCCTCCAGTCCTCTGGCACCTCACCCATGGTTATAGATGACACAAAGATATTTCTGCTAGGGATCTCACAATTTCTTCCTCAACTTACCACAATGTCCTGAGAGACACTTGAGGAAGTCCTGGAAATTTATCCATTTTTTTCCACAGTAAAAATTGACTTGAAATATTCATTTAGAACCTCTCTCATCTCCTGAAGTCCAACACATAGAAAACAATGGCATGGTGGCTCAGTGGTTAGCACTGCTGCCTTACAGCACCAGGGTCTCAGGTTCAATTCCAGCCTCAGGCGACTTATCTGTATGGAGTTTGCATGTTCTCCCCGTGTCTGTGTGGGTTTCCTTCCACAGTCCAAAGATGTGCAGGTCAGGTGAGTTGGCCTTGCTAAATTGTCCGTAGTGTTAGGTACATTAGTCAGAGGGAAATGGGTCTGTGTGGGTTACTCTTCAGAAGGTCGGTGTGGATTTGTTGGGCCGAAGGGCCTATTTCCACACTATAGGGTATCTAATCACAAAAAAACTTAGTTAATTTTTAAGGAGCCCTATTCTCTTATTAATTGCTCTTTTGCTCTTAATGTACTTGGAGAATCTTTTTTGAATTTTTCTTAACTTCATCTGCAAAAACTATCTCCATTCCCATCTTTGCCCTCCTGATTTCCCTCTTAAAAATTCTCTAACACACTTTATACTCTTCAAGAGATTCATTTGATCTGTCCTGGGAATGTGTGATGGGGATCCAAGATGAGACATACACATCACTTATTAACATCTGTGGCTATGAGAGTCCCATTTGTTGTCAACATTGAAATGTAAAGAAATTGTATTTGAACTTAAAATTCATTAACCTTGGAAATAGTTACCTAAGGCATTGCATAAAATTGAATTTGCACACAATTTCACAATCAGTTGGAATAGTGACAATCCAAATAAACTCAAATGGATGATAAAGTCAGTAACAGCAAAATCTTTTGTATTTAAAAGACCAACCTGGTAAGATGTGAGATCCACTTTTTTGTAGTGTTCTCAAAAAGCCCTTGTTTGTGAGGAGATTTTCAAGGTTGTATGGATAAATTATTATTGATCAGCTCACTGCCTAAATCAATCTGCATGTGTGTCCATGTCTGTCTGAACTTTTTTATCTGTATGTATCTATATCTAAGCTCCTGAGTATGATTCTGCGTCTCTCTGAGCTCACTTTTCTTTAAACTTCTCGATGTCTGTGTGTGTGTGTCTCTCTCTCTCTCTCTCTCTCTGAGCTCCTATGTGTGTCTCTCTCTCTGAGGTCCTGTGTGTGTCTCCCTCTTTCTTTAACTCCTCTTTGTCTGTGTATGTCTTTGAGCTTCTCTGTGACCTTTTATTATAACATTTTCTGAAACTTTATTTTAGAAACAAATATAGTGTAGCCATGACTAATGGTACAATTACAAGCTGTTCTATAAAGTTCTGTACATAGTAGCTGACAGGAGGGTTTGATTGTATGTGAGGCAACTATAGGGACCCAAGGGGCAGCTCTCAACAAAGCTGTTCCTGTAATTGTCCAAACGTTCTTTCAAGCTTTTTGGACAAGGTGAGACCTCAAGGAAGTTGAGAGACCTGACCACAATGCTGTGGTACAGGAAGCTATTCAAGTGGAAGGAGGAGATAGAAGCATAGTGGTAGGGGATAGAACAGTTAGGGAGACAGATGCTGTTCCCTGTAGCCATGGATTGTGTTGCCTGCCTCATGGCTGGAGAACATGGAGAGAGAGGGGAGGGCTACAGTTGTTGTCATCCATTTTTTACTGGAGCATGGGAGGTTGAGAGGCAATCTGAAAGAAGTTTATAAAATAATAAGGTATAGATAGAGTTAATGGTAGTTGTCTTTTCCCTAGGGTGGAAGATTTCAAGACCAGGGAGCACATTTTTAAGTTGAATGGAGAGAGATTTAAAAAAGACATGAGGGGCAAATTTTTTTCAGAGTGTGGTTCACATTTGGAATGAATTTCCTGAGTGGTGGATGTGGACGTTCAAAAGACATTTGGATAGATACATGAACAGGAAAGGCTTGAAGGGATATGGGTCAGGAGCAAGTAGGTGGGACTAGTATAGTTTGGGAATAAGGTAGGCATGGATTGGTTGGACCAAAGGGTCTATTTCCGTGCTGTATGACTATGTTGATACTAATGACATTGATAGGACTGGAAAAGAGATTCTGCTGAAGGGTTCGAAAGAGTTAGGAACTAAACTAGAAAATAGAACCTTCAAGTGATAATCTCAGGATTGCCACCTGTGCCACAGGCAACTGGCTCAGGGTAAATCAATTCAATGAGGTAAATGTGGGGCTCAATGATTGGCATGTGAAGAATGAATTTCAATGCGTGATACTGAAGTGGAGTATATTGTGCTGAAAAAAAAACAGAAACCTTTGGTGCCATTGGACAGTATGTTGAAATACAGACTGCTGGGACTTCTACTACACAGAGAGATCCCATTAATTTATTGAAGCTATATAAAAAAGCAAATATAGTTATCCCTTTTCAGCAAAGGCATATTTGGTTGATGAAAGGTTCAGACTCCACAAAGGCAACCAGCATGGTGGTGAATCTATCTCCCAGATCATAGACATTTTAATGACTCGGCAGGATGCTGCAAATTCAGAGACAACTTCAAAGATGCTGTCAGGAACCGACTGGTATGTAGTTTAAGAATGTGAAAGAATCCAGAAGAGATTACTGACCTAAGGGAAACTAGGCTTAAAGAAATCATTGGAAATAGCATTCCAGGAAGCTCACCAGTTAAGCTTGAATATGATAGTTTACAAAATGGCAGCTGAGAGATGAGCACGAAGACAGATTGAAAACAGCAGCAAATTGCTGGTAAAATTACTGTCTGCAGAAACT
Organism: Hemiscyllium ocellatum; assembly: GCF_020745735.1. NCBI lineage: Eukaryota > Metazoa > Chordata > Chondrichthyes > Orectolobiformes > Hemiscylliidae > Hemiscyllium > Hemiscyllium ocellatum. The sequence continues at coordinate 2,227,783 of NC_083425.1, read as the reverse complement.
GCAGCAAACCAGGGCATGTTAATTGGGTGTGTTTGAGAAAGGAACATGAACAACAAAAAGCAAGAGAAATCAAAAAGTAGGAAGAAAGTTTTCATGGTGTGAAAAGGACACGAGAAAAGCCCAGATTCAGTCTGAAGAGGAGTCATCATTAAAAATACTGGCCATTCCTGGCAAAAACAACAGATACTGGGTCATTCCTTCACTGAATGGCAAACCGTAAGAGTGGAAGTGGACATCAGACCGGTGCTTTGACTGATACCTGAAAGGCAGCTGAGTCATGTTGCAACGTAACCTTCAAAAATTGTACTCGGAAAGTACACAGGTGAGGTGGTGCCTGTGGAACGTACACAGGTGAGGTGGTGCCTGTGGAACGTACACAGGTGAGGTGGTGCCTGTGGAACGTACACAGGTGAGGTGGTGCCTCTCAGGGGATATATCAAGGGGAATGTTCAGTTATTTGATCAGTCCAAAGATTTATCCTTACTCATTGTTCCCAATAAAGCTGGAAAATTTCCTTTGACAATGTGGTTGGAAGAAAAAAAATCCAACTGGGCTGAAGTAAGTCACTTGTCAGATTCTGATTGATCACAGGTTTGAAAGAAATATGTCATTGTGTGGAGATCTGGGAAACATGAAAAAAAAACAGAAATTGCTGGAAAAGCTCAGCAGGTCTGGCAGCATCTGTGAAGAGAAATCAGAGTTAATGTTTCATGTCAAGTGACTCTTGCTCAGAACCTCTCTCTCTACAGGTGCTGCCAGACCTGCTGAGCTTTTCCAGCAATTCATGTTTTTGTTTCTGATTTACAGAATTCGCAGTTCTTTTGGTTTTATTAAGTATGGAAAAGATATCTGTCCAATTGAAAATCAAGGATGAGAATCAAGTAAAACATTGCAAGAGTAGATCAGTGCCTTATGCCAACAGACAAAAGGTCAAGGCAGGATTAGAGGGGCTGGTCAAGATGGAAGTCCTAGAACCTAGAAGTTGCCACCCAGGTAAATAGTGCTGTGAGGAAGGCATATGGAGTACTGGGCTTTATTGGCAGAGGAATTGAGTTCCGGAGTCCTGAGGTCATGTTGCAGTTGTATAAGACTCTGGTGCGGCCTCATCTGGAGTATTGTGTGCAGTTTTGGTCGCCATACTATAGGAAGGATGTGGAAGCTTTAGAACGAGTGCAGAGGAGGTTTACCAGGATGTTGCCTGGAATGGTAGGAAAATCTTATGAGGAAAGGCTGAGGCACTTGGGGCTGTTCTCATTGGAGAAGAGAAGGTTTAGGGGAGATCTGATAGAAGTGTATAAGATGATTAGGGGTTTAGATAGGGTAGATACTAAGAACCTTTTACAGCTAATGGAGTCAGGTGTTACTAGGGGACATAGCTTTAAATTAAGGGGTGGTAGGTATAGGACAGATGTTAGGGGTAGATTCTTCACACAGCGGGTTGTGAGTTCATGGAATGCCCTGCCCGTATCAGTGGTGAACTCTCCTTCTTTATGGTCATTTAAGCGGGCATTGGATAGGCATTTGGAAGTTATTGGGCTAGTATAGGTTAGGTAGGATTCGGTCGGCGCAACATCGAGGGCCGAAGGGCCTGTACTGCGCTGTATCCTTCTATGTTCTATGTTCTATGTAACCTATAAATGTGAGAGTTGGACCATGCCAATTGCACCAATGATAAAGGAAGATGGATCTGTACACGTGTGGTAATTTTAATGTTATTACTAAACCAGGGCCGTGCAGTATCCTTTGCCTTTAATCAATGACCTATATGCTGGACTAGCTAGAGATCAACTTTGCAGTAGAATTGACTTTAGGCAAGCCTCTCTCCAGATGAATGTAAATCCTGAGTCACAAATAGTTAATTGTAACACAAAGGACTATTCAAATACAAGTGACTTTAGTTTGCTGTCACATCTGCACCTGTGTTATTCCAACTTGCCATGGATCAGACTTTGTGGATTGGAGGGAGTCTAATGTTACCCAGCCAATAATTTAGTCACAAAAAGAAAGAAAAAGGAGAATCTCCACAGTTTGGATGCTACTCTGTACAGACAGGAATTGACATTTTCCATAATGTCTTACCTAAGAACTGTGTACATATGATTGTAAATATTATGAGGGTTTTCATTGCAAGAACCTCTGATGTAAAGGGTCAGAGAAATTATGCATTTGGTAAGTATGGTGGACTGTCACTTTCAGAGTCCAACCGTACTGTTATGATGCCATTGATCAGTTTGGAAGGGAAACAGCTCAGTCTAGCATTGCTGCCAGCAAAGTGGGCTGCTCTTTAATAAGGCTTCTACTGTCTCTAAGCACTATGGCCTCTTGGTCCTTTTTGAAATCTAACAAGCCGGAAAAAAGGGAAAATTTTCAGGATGGCAACTTGGAATGCCACAGAGATCAATACTGGGGCCATCATTGTTTACAACATATTTATAATTTGATTTACAAATGAATGCACTATCACCAAGTTTGTGAATGACATAAAATAGCTAAAAAGGCAAGAATTAAGGATGATACAAGTCTGCAAAAGGATATAGACAAATTAAGTGAGTGGGCAAAATCTTAACAGATGGAGTATATTGTGGGAAAGATGTGAGGTAATGCACTTTAGCAGGAAGAATAGAAGAACTGAATATATTTAAATGGAAAAAAATCGCAGAGGGTAAAGCACAGAAGAATTGTAAGGTCCCTGTGCTTGAATTACAAAGAGCTAGTATTCAGGTTCAGTGGCTAACAAAGAAGGCATATGGAATCTTGGCCTCTATTTCAAGGTAATGAAGAATAAAAATAAGGAGGTCTTGCTAAAACTACAGAGGCAATAGTCAGACCACATCTGACATACTGCGAATAATTTTGCTTCATGTATCTAAGATACACTGGCTTTCAAGGAAGTCAAAAGAAAATTCACTTGGTTGATCTGGATATGGATAGATTTTCTTCTGAGGAGAGAATGAGTATATTGGGCTTCTATTCATTAGCATTTAAAAGAATGAGAGAAAACCTTATTTAGTGTAGGGGGCTTCACCTGGTGGATAGTGAGAGGTTGTTTCCCTGTGTGGGAGAGTCTCGGACCAGAGGGTGTAACCTCAGAGTAAACAGTCACCCATTTAAGACATAGATGAGGAAGAACTTCTTCTCTCAGAGAGAAATGAATCTGTGTATGGAATTCTTTACTACAAAGTTCTGTTGAGACTGGATCATTGTATATTCAAGACTGAGATCGACAGGTTTCTAATCAGTAAAGAAATCAAGGGTTATGGGTAAGGGAGAGAAGTGGAGCTGATGATTATCAGATCAGCTATGATCTCATTGAATGGCAGAGCAGATTCCATGTGTCAAATGGCCTAATTCAACTTCTACCTCTTATGGTCTTATTCCCTTAGATTTCTAGCAGCACCAAGATGTTTAGCTGAAGAGGTAGCGAGGTTTTTAATCTGGTCTTTATTTGGGCAATCTCTAAATGGAAGTGTGCCAGCTAGCCTGTCCTCTTAAGGCCATTGTTCAGGCACACTGCTTGGAAATGATCCAAATAGATACATCCTGAGGTCAATTACAGGCTAATTGCTTGCAGGAAGTTTCCGCAGAAAGGCAGCTGTTGGTGAATATCTGCCTCTTGTCATTGGCAAAAAAGCACATCAGTAAAATTATTTTAAAAAAAAGCACGGAGAAGTAATGTTAAGAAAAACGCTTTTAGTAATTTGATAGCAGATGGTAAGCAATTATCATATATATAATTTATAAAATCTGCAATCTAGAAGTCAGCCTTTTCACTTTACAGGTAATGAATAAAACTATGGGTAAAACTGAGTTATGTCTTTAAACAACTGTTAATTAATATCAACCTGAGCATCTCCCCGCTGTTTTGCAATCACTAGTACTCAGAGTGTACTGTCCTCAGTTACATCAGGAAACATCCCCATACCATTAGGCAGATAACACTGTAAACTGTGCCTAGATCCAAGTCAGTACAGAAGCAGCACTTCTTAAGGATGACTGAAACGATGGATAAATAATTTATTCCAAAGTAAATAGTTTTGTCACTCAGCTCAAATCTAAAAATGTTGAGAATCAGATTGATACTGAGGTTTTTTTTAGAATTAATACTGGCTTTCAAGAAAGTCAAAAGAAAGTTAATAATTGTTTAGAAAACTGATCACAGGATGCAGCCACGGATGACTTTTATTTTCAATCCCTAAATGCCCTGGAGAAGGTAATAGTTGTTTTGATGTCCGTGTGGTGTCAAGATTTTGATTCTGTGACAATAAAGAAACACTGACATATCTCCAAGTCAGGATGCTGACTGGTTTGCAGGGGACCTTTCAGGAATGGTGTCCTACATACCTGCGGTCTTTGTCCTTCACATGTTTGGAAGATGCTGTTTAAAGGAGTCATGGTGAACGTCCTAGACTGCTTAAGTGTTCCCTGACTGGGATAGAATATTGCTGTTGTAAATGGTACACACTTCTGCAATTGTACATGAGACGAGGAGGGAAGCGATGGACACCTAAAGATGCTGAAGGATGCCCTCATTAGAACGGGATATGATGCTCAACTCATTGAGCTTGGGTTCATGTCATGCTACATGTAACCCCACTAACTGTTCTGTATCTGTAAAATGTTCTTTACTGTCCTGTTTCGACACCATCACCTTGATAACTTGTTATGATCTCTCTACCTTAATTAGTTTGTACAGTTTTGGATTACTTGTTACTTTGGTTAGACCCTCACAATGCGACTCATACCTAGCATGTTATATCAGCCATTTGGTTTGATTCCAGCACCACCTTATTTTTAGTTTTTTGTAATTATTTCTCTGCCTCAAATAATCAGATCACAGATCATAGCTCATTCCTACACTTGCTATTCAGCTGTTGACACTTTACTCAAATTGTCTGACACTCTTGATCACCTGACCTGAAGTGATTTATTATTCAGTCTGTCCAAACTCCACTCATACCATTTATATGATTTTTTGATCTCTGATTATGAATTCTCTGCCTGTATGCTTCCCTTCACTCTACCTGACAAAGGAGCACTGCTCCAAAAGCTTGTGATTTCAAATAAACCTGTTGGACTATAACTTGGTGTTCTGTGACTTCTGACTTTATCCACCCCAGTCCAACACCAGCATCTCTACATCATTGTTCCTGTGTGATTAAGGGATTGAATATTGAAGATATGGTTTGGATGGCCAATCAAACAGATTGCATTATCCTAGATGGTGTTCAACTTCTTGAGTGTTGTTGGAGCTGCTCACCTCCAGTATCTGGAGCATATTCCACTCCTCACTTGTGCCTTGTCATATGGTGGATATGCAATGAGGGCCACAGGAGGTCAGAGTCATCGAGCACAGAAGAGGCCATTCAAGTCTGCACTGACCTGTCTATACTAATCTCCGTTTAGCTGAGTTAACTGAGTTACCTGTTGCAGAATTCCTGTTTCTAAGCTACTCTTGTAGCCACAGTAGAGTCATTGAGCCCTTTGGTCCACCTAGTCCACACCAATCAAGCTTCCAAACCAAACTAGTCCCACCTGCATGCATCTGGCCCAAATCCCTTCAAACCTTTCCTATTCACGAACTTATCTAAATGTCTGTTAACAGTACTGGAGCTGGATGAACTTTGGATCATTTGGGAGGCTGAGGTGGTAATTGAGAGGAGTTATAGGGAGGTAATCACACCTCAGGTACAGGAAAAAGGTAGATGGGTTACAGTCAGGGGATGAAAGATGTTGCCAGAGTGTGATGCAATTTCCCAGGTAGACCCTGTCCACGATACACAGGACACATCTGAACAAGACTATTATTGCTGTGTCAATCGACTTTCAATTGTCAGCAAATTGATAGAAAGAGTTATAGATAGTGCTATCAGGTGACACATACACACCAAAAGAACCAGCTCACTGATGCTTAATTTGGTTTCTGCCAATGCCTGTTAGCTACTGACATCTTTACAGCCTTGGTCCAAACATGGACAAAAGAGCTGAACATGATGGGTGAGGTAAAGGTAACGGCCCTTGACATATTCTCAGCCCCAAGATATTACAAATGAAGCTCTTCAGGCTAGTGACCTAGGACCAACCATCTTAGATTACTTACAGTGTAGAAACAGGCCCTTCGACCCAACACTTCCAGACCGACCCTCCGAAGAGCAACGCACCCAGACCCATTACATTTACCTCTTCACCTAACACTACAGGCAATCCAGCGTGGCCAATTCACCTAACCTGCACATTTTTGGACTGTGGGAGGAAACCTGAGCACCTGGAGGAAACCCACGCAGACACGGGGAAAATGTGCAAACTCCACACAGACTGTTGCCTGAGGCGGGAATTGAACCCAGGTCTCTGGTGCTGTGAGGCAGCACTGTGCCACTGTGTCGCCCACACTTATTTCATTAGTAACCTTCCTTCCGGATGTAAGTTTGCTCGCTGAGCCAGAAGGTTCATTTTCAGATGTGTACCAGTGAAATTTTAGAAGTGTGTAATTAGTGCAAAAGATAAGGCCTAAGCATTTCCAGCAATCTTCAGCAAGAACAGCCAAGTGGATGATCCATCTTGGTCTCGTCCAATGGTCCCCAACATCACAGATGCCAGTCTTTAGCCATGGCTATGGGTCCCGACGACATTCTGGCATTTCACGTACTGGAGTCTTGTGCTCCAGAACTTGATGCTTCCCTAGCCAAGCACTTTCAATAGCAGTTCAACATTGGCATTTACCTGACAGTTTGGAAGATTGCCCAGGTATATCCTGTATACACAAATCAGGATAAAGCAAACCTGGCCAATTTCCACCCCATCAGTCTACTCATGATCATCAGTAACGTGACAGAAGATATCATCAACAGTGCTATACTGTTCAGTAATAACCTGCTCAGTGACGCCCAGTTTAGGTTCCCCCAGGGCCACTCAGCTCCTGACCTCATTACAGCCTTGGTTCAAACATGGACAAAAGAGCTGAATTTCAGACATCAAATAAGAGTGACAGCTCTTGACATCAAGGTCGTATGTGACTAACAGTGGCATCAAAGAGCTTGAGTAAAACACTGTTCAATGGATATCAGGGGGCAAACGTTCTTCTGGTTGGAGTCATACCTGGCACAGAGACAAATGGTCATATTGTTGGAGGTCAGTCATAGAGAATTCGACGTTTCGAGCATAAGCCCTTCATCAGGAATAAGGAATAAGGGAATGAAGGGCTTATGCTCGAAACGTCGAATTCTCTATTCCTGAGATGCTGCCTAACCTGCTGTGCTTTGACCAGCAACACATTTGCAGCTGTGATTTCCAGCATCTGCAGACCTCATTTTTTACTGGAGGTCAGTCATCTCAACTCCAGATCATCTCTGCAGGAGTTCCTCAGATGGTGTCCAAGGCCCAACAGTGTAGAGTTTTTGTTGTAATCACTTGTAGGATGTGGCCATCACTGGCTGACCAGGATTTTCTGCCTTTCCCTAGTTGTCCTTGAGATGGTGGTGGTGAGCTGCCTTCTTGAACCAGTGCAGTCCATGTTCTGCAGATAGCCCCACAATGCCCTTAGGGAGGGAATTCCAGGATTTTGACCCAACAACAGTGAAGGATTGGCAATGTATCTCCAAATCAGGATGCTGAGTAGCTCGGAAGGGAACTTGCAGGAATGATAAAGGGCTTTTGCCCAAAACATTGATTTTCCTGCTCCTTGGATGCTGCCTGACCTGCTGTGCTTTTCCAGCACCACTCTAATCTGGACTCTGATCTCCAGCATCTGCAGTCCTCACTTATGCTTTATGTATCTGCTGCCCTGTCCCTCTAGTTGGAAGTGGTCATGAGTTTGGAAGGTGCTGTCTAAGGTTGCTCCATCAATGACCTTTCATCCATCATAAGGTCAGATTGGGGATGTTTGCCAGTGATTGCACAATGTTCAGCATCTTTCTCAACCCTTCAGATACGGAAGCAATCCAAGTTCCCCTCCCCCCACATTATCCAAATTCCAAGCTTCCAACTCAGCCCCGCCCTACAGACCCCTCTATCACTGTCCAATCTGACTTATCACCTTCTCCCTCACCTTTATCCACCTACCACATTCCCAGCTACCTCCCCAACCCACCTTCCTTCCATTTAAATCTCATTCCAACTCACAAGCCTCATTCCTGATGAAGGGCTTATGCCCAAAATGTCAATTCTCCTGCTCCTTGGATTCTGCCGAACCAGCTATGCTTTTCCAGCACCATGCTCTCTACTGTCATTCTTCTATATCTGTCCTGCACCTTCTCAAAGAATAAATGTATCCTCCCTGACACATGGTGTCCAGAGCTGAACATAATTGGGATCTAATCAGGATCACTTCATCTCTCCTAGTCCCTCAGCAGTTGGAAAATATTCCAATTTATCTTTCTCCAATCCAAACGTCTGAGCCCAGACTTCTCCATGTTGAACTGAACTGTCATCATTTTTCTCACTTAGTCTCTGTTCCTTTGTAACTTTCTACTGCCATTCACACTACTTGCTGCTTCTTCTAATGTCCAAACCTGAAGATGTAACTCTTCATTCTTTCACCCAAGCCAGCTGCACTTCTTGAAAAACTGAAGTCAAGATCCCTGGGAACATCATCTGCTGATCAGACAAGGTCTCCTTTAACCCTTCTACCTGTTTCCTCCTTTCAACCAATTACTAATCCACATAACAAGGTTACCTCCAATTCCATATGCTTCCAGTTTAATTAATTATCTTGTGTGAAACATTATTAAATGCTTTTAGAAGTTGATAAAAGACAGTGCCTTCAGATACTCCCTGATTCACCATGCCAGTAACCTCCTCAAAAAGATTCAGCTTGGGTTAGTCAAACATAATCTCTCAAAATTATGCTGATTCACTGATCAATTGATATTGATCCAATAACTCAGTTATTCTGATCAATAACAAGTAAGTTCACCATAATTAATGTTAATTTTATATGTCCCTAAGCACCTGGTTTCCCTCTCCCTCCTTTCTCAAATAAAGGACTGACATTTGCAATTTTCTGATCCAAAGACATAATCTAGACTTAAGTAATATTATGAACCACAAATTTCTCACCTTTTTTTTCTTTAAACACCTTAAGATCCCAGAAAAGTGCCTTTCTTAATTCTCATTATTCTCTCTAGATAGTTAATCAACTCAAAATAAGTAAAAAAATTAAATTGTGCTAATGGACCAACATTCATTTTTACTTCTCAATATATTTACAAAAATATTTTTATTGTTAGTTTTGAGAAGTAGAGTTTTCATATTTGCAAGTTTTTGTTTCCATTTTCCTTTCTGCACTTGATTATTTATCTTTGAGAACTATTACAGTCTGCCAGATTCATTTTAAAACGTGCTTATGCTCATATTTTAGTTTAGTTCAATGCTGTCTCTTACTTTGTTGGTTAACCAATGCTGGTTAATACAACTTGTTGCTGTTTAGGGTTCTGTACTGGCTTGAATCATACCAAATATACGTTCAGGCAATTACCGTTGTTTGTCATCTTAACAGTTCATGCCAATTCATTCCTCGTTCATTGAAACTTGTTAATACTTAAATGTAACAATTTGAGATCCCTCTGTAAATGAAAATTATTTCCCTTCATTTGGGAATATGAAATAATGTTTAAATTGAATAAATTCAGACAAGTAGATGACAGTTGGCGGTTCATGTCCAAATCTTGACAACAGGAAGGAAACTTTTGAGACAGTATAGTTAGTTCAAAGGTTAGCCTCAAGGTGTAGCAAGCAAGACAAATGTATGTGAGACTTAAATGCAAGGGATTAGAGTGTAAAGGTAAAAAACAAATCTTGCTCTAATTTGTGCAAATACTGTTAACTATTTTGATCATTTTGTTTCAAAATGATTGAACTTATCTTACAGGGATTGCAACAAAGGATGGCAAGATTGACAGCTGGCATGAAAGGGCTTTCCTTTGAGGAGAGACTTAGTGTAATATAACAGTGTAGTTTAAAGAATAAAACTTAATCTCAATGATCTGTGTTACATTTTGAAAGCGCTTGACTCTAGGTACTGAGTTCCAGAATGTGGAATTTGGAAGATCCATGGCTAAACATGGCTATTTAAGTCTGAGATGCAGAGGAATTTCTTCACTTGGAAGGTAATGAATCCTCTATCCTAGAGGGCTCTGGTGGCTTCACCATTGAGTATATTCAAGTTGTCAATCAAGAATTATCTAAATATTTAAGATAATTGATTATGGGGATACTGCAGGAAACGGCAGTGATGTAGAAAATCAGTAATGATCTGATCAAATAACGAAGCAGATTCAAGGGACTGAATGGCCTGATCCTCAAAAGATATCTGGACAGGTAAATTGATAGGAAGATTTAGGGAATATGAGTCAAACATAAGCAAATGGGACTAGTTCAGTTTAGAAAACCTGGTCAGCAGAGACATGTTGGGGTGAAGAGCTCGTTTTTATGCCACATACATTTATGACTGATTCTCCTTTAACTCTCATTGTAGGTGGCAGTTACCTAGGAGTTTGCTTTAGTAATGTGGTATGGCTGTAAGGATTGTTTTAATTTTAACTTGCTTTTGGAGTTCTGGTGTCACTGTTGACGGCAGCATTTTATTACCCTTTCCCCAATTACCATTGAATTGAGTGCCTTGTTGAGCTGTTTCAGAGGGCACTTGAGTCAAAATCTTGCTATGTGCCTGGAATCACACGTAGGCCAGAACAGCTAAGTGCAGCAGATTACTTTCCTTAACAAGCACTAGAGAATCAAATGAATTTTTGAGACATTCTGGTAATTCCGTGATCAATATTACCAGCAACACCATTTATTCCAGATGGATGCGTGAATTTACATTTCTCTGCTTCCGGGATGTCTAACGTATCTCTGGATTATCAATCTTTGGTTGTACATTATGAGCTCTTTATCGCTGCTTCGAGGCCCCATGAGTACATGTTTGCAGGAGCAGCATCCCTGACAGTGGGGACACGGATAGGCAAGCAGCCAAACAAGCTGCCGACTCAGCTGCGCCACTGCAGAAATGGCCAGCGCCGCCCGCTGCGCGCATGCGCTCGTACGACCACGCCCCCTTTCTGATGGCCGGGTCGCGCGCCTGCGCAGTGCCTCGCGCTTTGACTTTCAGCAGCGCCCTTGATCGGGAGCGCGCGGCCAGCCCAGAGCGGACCGCTTCAGTCCCAACAACCAATTCACCATCAGTTCACCGAAATGTATATAACTGCATGTACAGTCCTGTACTCCCTCTCCACTGAACACTTACATTCTGTAACGCACGCTCAGCCTAAGGACAAGCGGTTTTGTTGTGAGACGGAGCGCGCGCGCTCCCGCTCCTCACCAACCCCCGGCACCTTTTGTTGGGAGATCAGAGCCTGGCAACGGCCCTCGATACCGACAGCCAATCAGAATGCGGTTCCCGCCCGGAATGCCCGCCCCCTACTGCCCGCTCCAACCAAATAAAACACGGGACATTATCAGCCACCTGTATTTTTAGCCCAGCACCAGTCACTCAGTCTCCTTGCGCTCTCTATGTTTACCACAGACGAAGCTTGTATCGACAATTTGTACCTTACGATTATTATTTTGACGATTTGTATCGTGTCAGCACTCATTAATAACGTGATTTCGATCTGCGCTTTTTGTCGTTCTAGTTGAGTTTACACTGAAAACGGAATAAAACATGGGGGAACTATTTATCAAGGCCTCCATTTAAGAAGCAGTGTTGGAAACGCCTCTACCTCAATCAGAACGGCGCATTCAGACCCACCCCCCCAAAAAAATATTTAAATAGCCCTTCGGATAGGGGCGGAGACGTGCTTCACAGTTGACCAATCGATACACCTCAATGCCGCGAGTGCCCGCCCACTGCAGCGACGTTTATAATAATAAAGTAGTTCCGGACCCACTCCTTGAAGCCACCCCGCCCCCTCGTGCTGTGGGAATCGCGGAGGGAGCGAGACTATAAATAGCGGTGCGCTGCGGACCGATGGCAATGAGTTGTAAACGCTCCTGGCTGGTTGGATTCTGCGTGCGGTGGAGGAGCGGCGCTGAACACAACAAGAAGGAAATTATATAAAATATATGAACTTAATACAACACCACAAAGAAAATACAAAAGAAATCTTTTTTAAAAAAACGGACAACAAAAATAACGCGACGAACTTCTCCCTCAGATTCTCCCTCATTGACTGTCTATTTCCATCAGCGCCGAGAACAGCCGAGTAAGTACTAGAACCTTCTCTGCTCGCGGGCCAGTGAAGGGAGTGAGAGCTGTGAAGGGCTGAGGCGGCTAATTGCCGCAATCGGGCGGTTGACCCGCTGCTGTCGAAAGTCCGCTCCTGGGGAGCGACGGTTACTGTCCCCGATGCCCCGCCCCCAAGCCCCTCACCACCTGCGACACCCCCCTCCCCCACCATCGGCCCTTCCCCTCCAAACACCCACCACAGGCCCCTCCCCCCTCCTCCAACCCCTCTTCCCCCAACACCCTCCACCCGCTTCTTTCCTCCCCCCAAAAACCCCCTCCACCCTCTTCTTTCCTCCTCCCCCCCAAAACCCCCTCCACCCTCTTCTTTCCTCCCCCCCAAAACCCCCTCCACCCTCTTCTTTCCTCCCCCCCCCCCAAAACCCCCTCCACCCTCTTCTTTCCTCCCCCCCAAAACCCCCTCCACCCTCTTCTTTCCTCCCCCCCCAAAACCCCCTCCACCCTCTTCTTTCCTCCCCCCCCAAAACCCCCTCCACCCTCTTCTTTCCTCCCCCCCCCCAAAACCCCCTCCACCCTCTCCTCCCCCCCCCAAAACCCCTCCACCCTCTTCTTTCCTCCCCCCCAAAACCCCCTCCACCCTCTTCTTTTCTTCCCCCCCCCCACAACCCCCTCCACCCTCATCTTTGCCCCCACCCCACTTGCCAACCCCCTTCATGCCCCTCCCCCAGCCCATACCACTCCCCAAGCCCCCTCCACCAGCCCATCCCTCCTCCCAAACCCACACCACCTGCCCATCCCCAAACATTCATTCCAGTGAGCAACTCTTGCTTGTCCATCCATCTCCTGCCCTGTCCCCAACCCCCCACCACCTACACCACTCCCAGCTACAAAGTTCTCTCCTCCCCCCCCCCCCCCCCCCAAGCCACCCAGCTTTAGTCCCTTCGCTCCCACCTGTGCTGTCCTGATCCCTACACCCTGCCCCACTGCACCACCTCTGTCGTCCTCCAGTCATTCACCCCTTCCTTCACAGTCCTCCGTATACACCCCATCCACTTGCCAAATAGTCTCTTTTCAAATTTTTTTTTGTCCTGTATCCACCTGATTACTGCCTGTCTATCCTTTCCAAACAGCTGTGTGTCCATACCTTTGCACAGGTGGAATTCTCCACCCCTACTTTCCCTGACAGCCCCTTATCTCCTCTATCTCTCTCTCCCCCCAGTTACCTGATGAGCTCTTTCTTCTTCCCCAATCCTTGACCCTGACACTCCCTAGCAAGCTCCTCCGCCAGCCCACCATTCTACCCTGCTCCCTTTGCCTCCACAAAACATGCTTGTGCACTCTCCAAAACTGACTAAATCCCAAGGAGAATAGTCTTTTTTTCTCAGTACACTTGTCAGCCTTTGATAAAATGGAACAATCCTTGGTTTTGTATTGCCCCAAGCCCAGACAAACGCCCTGTAAACTTGCTCTTCCTTCCTGGCAATTGTCTGCTTTTCAGTCCCATTTGAAAGATGTAATCGCTCTCACTGTAGCTGGAATGGAAGGGTTCGTAATTTAGCTCCCTGCTGTCTGTGGCATTTAATGAACCTGTATAAAGCTGGCATTGTGCCTGGTTTTAATGCATTGTATTTAAAGGGTGCCTGTGCCCTCCCTGGTACTTGAAACCTCTTGATTTGATACTGTGGATGCTGCGTTTGAGGCCTACTTAGTATTGACGTGAGTAATGTTCATATTTCTGGCGTAGCTACAGTTAATCAGGTCATTTGCATTCTGTCTGGTATTTGCAGTCAGTGACGTTCATTCATTCTGTGTACTTCACAATCACGTGTTTGACGTCAATGTGGGACCTGGAGCAGAAAAGAAGCTGAGATTTTCCGAATATAATCCCTCACCACGTTTAAAGTTGTATTTGTTGAAAGAAACTCACATTTCCCCCCTTTGGATTTGTTATTTTGAGGATATTATTTATTCCTGAGCAATGGTGCCAATTCTGTTGATTGCTGCCCTCCAATCTGTATTTTTAATTCTAACTGGAAGCACTAGCTTTTGGAGTGCTACTCCTTCAGGTGGTGTGTGGAGCTCTGAAAGCTAGTACTTGCAAATAAACCTGTTGGACTAAACCTGGAGTTGTGATTTTTAACTTTGTACACCTCAGTCCAATGCCAGCACCTCCAAACAATAATTCTAATTGGACAGTTGGTTCATTGCCCAATCTGTGACGTAGGTAGTTAATTTATTTTGAAGGCTGATTCCTTTTAGAAGCCTTCGCTTTCATTTGTAATTTTGAGTCAGTGTTGCTTTAAAAGAATGTTTAAAATGTGTGAACATTAGGTGCTTTTCAGTTGTAAATCTGTCTTCATAGTTTAATGTGATGAACTACTGGAGATAAAACTGCAAAGCCCAAACAATTCAAAGTTTTTGAAATATGAGAATGAAAGTGACATTGAAGTAACACATTTGAAATGTTGCAGTTTTTCTTACTACCTTTGTTTTTCTGCTTTTCAAGGAACAACCAACATTACTAGAGGAAAACAAAAATTCCACCCTAACCAGCACTTTGTAAGAAACCTGAAGCTTCTATCTGAGGCGATCTAAACACTGCCTTCAGGAGTTTATATATATTATATATTTTCTTTTGGTTTGCAACGCAGAGTTTACAACTCATTCTGGTGATTCAGCAGCTATGCAGCTGGAAATCCAAGTAGCACTCAATTTTATCATCTCATATTTGTACAATAAACTCCCAAGGCGACGAGTTAACATTTTTGGAGAGGAATTGGAACAGCTGCTGAAGAAGAAATATGAAGGTCACTGGTATCCGGACAAGCCATACAGAGGATCTGGGTACAGGTGTATACATGTAGGGGAAGCCATTGATCCTGTCATCGAGCAAGCTGCCAAAGAGAGTGGACTAGACATGAAGGATGTTCGTGACAACCTGCCTGAGGACTTGAGTGTCTGGATAGACCCTTTCGAGGTGTCATATCAGATTGGAGAGAAAGGGCCCATCAAGGTGCTGTATGTGGATGATAACAATGATACTGGGACTGATCTGGACAAAGAAATCAAAAACAGCTTCAACCCTGAGGCTCAGGTCTTTATGCCCATTTGTGACCCTGCTGGGGGCTCATCTGTATCCAGTTCCCCATCTCCCCCATTTGGTCACTCTGCTGCCGTGAGCCCCACTTTCATGCCTCGTTCTGCCCAGCCTTTAACATTCACCACTGCCACTTTTGCTGCTACAAAGTTCGGTTCGACCAAAATGAAGAGCAGTGGCCGCAGTAAGGTCACGCGCGCATCCCCCACTAACCTTAGCTTGAACATGAATAACCTGCTGAAGCAGAAAACCATGTCAACATCCATGCACTCTCTCTATGGGCTTGGTGTGGGCAGCCAGCAGCAACAGAAGACTTCAGCCCTTTCTCCCAATGCCAAGGAGTTTGTTTTCCCTGGCATCCAGGGGCAGGGTGGTACCAGTGCAATGTTCCCAGGGGACAGTCCCTTAAACCTCAGCCCTCTCCAATATGGTAATGCCTTTGACATGTTTGCCTATGGAGGCCTAAATGAAAAATCTTTTGTTGATGGTCTAAATTTCAGCCTCAGTAACATGCAGTATTCTAACCAGCAGTTCCAACCTGTCATGGCTAATTAAAAAGGGGAAGAAAATTCTACACATATAAATATTAAACCTTAATGTCAAAATTTAAACTTAACTGAACCCAAGGGTGTTTTTCCCCCCTTAACTCCCTTGAGAGTATTTTTCTTTTTTATGAATGGTTTTTGGAATGGGGGAAATAAGCTTGTAGTTTTGGCGCTTGGTTATTTAAGAAGCATCAAAGCTTTGTTTTTGCCAACCAAGCACAAAAATAATTTTATATGGACTGTGTACCTTTTTAAAAATAAAAATAAAAAATAGAAAAATGTTGTGGAGAAAAACCTCCTCAAACAGTATTTACACTTGGACAGGACACGGGCTGATTTAACAATTGGCACTAATAAAAGTGGGATTTCTGGTCTTTTGTAATTGTATAATTTAATTTAGTATGAAGTTTGTAAAATATCAGAGTATATATTGTTTCTACAACACGGTATTGCATTTATATCTTTTTACTACTTCAGTGATCTGTGATGGCTGCGATAGCTTGCATTCTATTTTTTTTTACAAATCGTTGTAAAAAAGAAATCCATATCCAGAGGCATCAAACTACTCTTAAAAAGATTGTGTACAGGATATTCCTTAGTGATGGTGTTTAAAGTGTAGAAATTTCAGCTTTTTTTGGAAAAACGAGAGTTGTATTTTCTGTTAAGAGTTTAAAAAAGTAAAAATAAATTTTTTTTGCTATATATTATGGACAAATGTAATCGTAAATATTAATTTTGTACCTACCTTGTGCAATACTTGATAAAAACAGTATAACAAAGTATTTTGAGTCTGTGTCTTACCTGTTAAGAGGGACTGAGTTTATATTGATAAAAGTTTGTATTAAAATAATTTAAAAGTTACAAGTCTTGGGGCATCCTTTCCTGCTTTATGTTGTCATTAAGTCAGTAGGTGAACACCTGAACGTTGTATAAATTCTTTAAATTTTAATTTTTCCTCCTTATTCTGCACCATTCCTAAGGTAGTACTTGGTATTGTATCTTGATTTTTTTTTAAAGTCATAGAGATATACAGCATGGAAACAGACCCTTTGGTCCAACCCATCCATGCCAACCAGATATTCCAATCCAATCTAGTCCCACCTGGCAGCACCCAACCTGTATCCCTCCAAACCCTTCCTATTCATATACCCATCCAAATGCCTCTTAAATGTTGCAATTGTACCATCCTCCACCACATCCTCTGGCAGTTCATTCCATACACATACCACCCTCTGCGCGAAAAAGCTGCCCCTTGGGTCTCTTTTGTATCTTTCCCTCTCACCCGAAACCTGTGCCCTGTAGCTCTGGACTCCCTGACCCCAGGGAAAAAACTTTGTCTATTTATCCTATCCATGCCCCTCATAATTTTGTAAACTTCTATACAGTCACCCCTCAGCCTCCGTTTTAAATCCAAGGTTTAAAAATAGAAGTCCAGTGCAAAACTCTGCAGCAGTGAATCTGTATTCTGATTTTTCTCAGCTTTCCAAACAAAATCTTGAGCATATTCTGATTTACAACATTCAGTGGTGATAGAATTGGAATTTTTCAAATGATCATTGATTTGCTTGGGTAAATAGAGAAACTATGATTCATAGGGAATATTGAAATAAAGGGAGTATGTCCATAACATTAGAATAATATCCAGGAGTTAACATATCCTTTCATGGGCTGGTAGATACTTAGATGTCTTTCTGAGAATACCATGGGACAGGTTAAAAATGGAGAATAAAATTGCTAGGAATTTGTGTTTGGGGAAATGGAGTTGGTGTGCAGACCAGCTATGACATAATTGAATGGGGGAGCAGGCTTGAGCCAAGTAGTCTTTCATTTTGATTCCTTCAGTAATCTGCATTTACCCTTTTGGTCTTGACAAGCCTGATGAATGATTTAACTCATTTGCATGTATGTTAGATGCCCTGTGCCAATTGTCCTATTACTTGTGTCTTAACAGCACAATGCATAAATGGGATAGTTGAAGAGGGAGCAGTACAGGGTGGCTTCTTTACATAAAGCTGTTGCAGAGTTTTTCTTTGTTGAAACTATTGAGTTGCAGCAAAGCTGCTTTTCATGCCAACAGTAGCTTTTTAGGTAAAATGGGAGGAAGTGGCTACATTCTGATAACTTCAGTTTGAGCATCATTCCTTTGCCAATATGGATTGTATTGCAAGATCTTGGCTAGTAAAACAGACAGACTGTGCAATTGAGATGCATCACCCTTTGGAAGCTTGCTCACTGGGATGTGATCAGTGCATGTATCTAACACCTCTTTGATCAGTCTTGCATTCTATTCATTTCCTTCTCAAGAAACTTCTTCCTTGAGAGATCAGAAATGGCGTTTATTCAGTAGGAGCCTTGCCTGCAACAGAAGTAGACTTGTCACCTTTTAAGGGAATTTAAATGGTCATTCCATAAACAAATAGATGATAATGGACAGCTTTAAATTAAGGGGTGGTAGGTATAGGACAGATGTTAGGGGTAGATTCTTTACGCAGCGGGTTGAGAGTTCATGGAATGCCCTGCCAGTAGCAGTGGTGAACTCTCCCTCTTTATGGTCATTTAAGCGGGCATTGGATAGGCATATGGAAGTTATTGGGCTAGTGTAGGTTAGGTAGGATTTGGTCGGCGCAACATCGAGGGCCGAAGGGCCTGTACTGCGCTGTATTTTTCTATGTTCTATGTAGTGTAGGTTAGATGGGCTTCAGATTGTTGTTGACCTGTGAAACCATCGAGGACTGAAGAGCCTATGCTGCGCTGTAATGTTCTAACTGCAAATGCTGGCGATCTGAAACAAAAGCAAATTGCTGGAGAAATTCAGCAGGCCTGGGAGCATCTGTGAACAGTAGTTAATATTTTGTGTGCAGTAATCCTTAAACTCTGTGAAGAAGGGTCACTGAATTTGAAAATTGAGTCTGTTTTCTCTTCACAGAAATTTGTGTATATACCTAAAACTCAAAAATGCTGATTGGCATGGTGGAGGACAGTTTAAGAAAAAGCTGGCTGAAAAATTTGGTGCAGTTTTTCAGACTGCTGTTTTTCACAAAGTTTGCATTGCCAGAAACACACTATAATCATGGAATACGCTAACTAGAGGAGGAGCCCAATCAAACCTTGGAAAGCTGGTCGCCATCTTTTACAAGTAAGAGTGCCCATAAATGTGCTGTATGACGGTATTTGTTTTTGAGATTAGTCCAGGCAATTGAATTAGCCATGTGTGGGGATGGTGGCATATGCTAATCCCCTCAGTGATTTTGTTAAAGAGGTATAGTGTCCTCAGAGTCTTCCATCGAGGCATTTCAGTATACTGTGAATACTCTTCCAAATTTTGCGCAAATGCACTTTGCTCTGAGCCTTTGTGGATATATTTTGTCAAAGGTCTTGCTAGTGTTAAAATAACTCGCATTTGTTTATTTTATTTCGTGAATTAATACATACATTTGAAATTACAGAGACTCCATTTTGTTCAGTGAAAAACAGGTTTCAGATTTTCAAAGTGGGGGAAACAGAAAGGTTAGAAATTGGTTGGGGGGAGAAGAATCTTGCTAAATGAAGCTGGTTACTGAACTAATGGTTAGCAAGTTATAGTTCACTGCAGTAAAATATTAATGTGAGGGAGAGGAGGATGATATAACGTAAGGATAAGTAAAAGGTCACCTATAATTAATCTCCCTGAGGAGATTAAATTCTAGAGAATCTGTAGTGTACATTCATAGATTATTCACATCGATTCAATATCATATGTTATGGTCACCAAGTAGGAGAGATTCTTCACTATAATTTGGATGCAGATTGAAGTTAACTATAGTTGAAGGTTCTGGGGTATAAAGTCCATTGAGACACTGAAATAAAAATCAAGATAACACTAAATGATCTGGGAGGAAGAGAATTTCAATAAGATGTGAGTTGATACTTTCGAGCTTGGAATTTAAAAGCTGGTAATGTGGGAAAAGAAAACTCAAATTTACCTAGCACCTCATACCCCAAAGCACTTTACAGCTAATGAAGCACTTTTGAAGAAATGTGACAAATTAGCACAGAGCAAGCTTCCACAAATAACAAAATAATCACAGCCAGTCAGAGATATTTGCTGAAGGTTAAATGTTGCACAGGTCAGCATAAGAACTCTCTTGACCTTTGAATGATATCATAACTTTTGCATCTACCTAACAGGATTCATGAAGCCTTGTTTTAACATTGGAAAGATGATGCCCCTGCCAATGCAGCAGGTTGCACTACAGTGTCAGTCTGAAATTATGTACTTGAGTTTCTAAACTTGGATTTGACCCACAACCTTTTGACATTGAGGTAAGATCTCTACTAAGTAAATACTGGCTGAGACCTGGGCAAAAGGAGAGAGCAATGTGAGAGAGTGTAAAATTTTGAGGTGCTTAATATTTATTTCACCACCATTCAACGTTTTCATTCTCTTGGGTTTTGTTTTGAATGTCTTCCAGGTGAGCTACAGGAAGGGATGTTGACAGGTGGGCCATGAACAGTTTGATGGCACGTCATTAGTGATTTAAAGTTTCTTTATGTTGTGAGTTTTATAGTAGTTTTGTGAATCTTCAAATCCTTAGCGCTGTTTGACGATGATTTCTGCTTTTCCCCAACCTGAAAAGCTCTGGTTAGACAATGGTAAATAAAAACAGGAAGAGCTGGAAAATATCAGATCTGGCAGCTTCAGTAAGGAGAGAAAGTTAATATTTGAAGTCAGATGACCCTTCTTTGGAACATCTCCTTGTTTGAACGAGAGTCTGTTTTGATTATTTTGCAAACTGGTGTCTGCCCTTGAATTTGGCTTTTGTTACAAATGACGTGTGTCTTGCTATAAATGGTTAAAAGTGATTAGAACATGGATGACACACACTTTCAGAATTGGAATTGAGTCAGAGATGGAAAGATAGAAATAGGTATTGAACTGGATCTTAGGTTTGAATCTGAGTTCAAGAAACAACAGGACACTGTTAGCAGCTGGAATAGATTAGGAGAAAAAAGGATGTGAAGCTCAAAAGCAGAGATCCTTGACCCAAGTAAATTGCCAATGATCTTACTGATAGGCTTTAAAAACAAACCAGGCTCATTTATATCTTGGCACTAGACACACTCTGGCAAGAGGGTGACAATCACGGAATGTTGCCTGGTAACTCTTTATTTGCATATGGGATCATGGAAAGATCCTTAAATGGATGGGAAAGAGTTGATGATGGAACTTTGAGGAATACTGGGTATCATATCAGGACAGTGCATTTTTTGCTTAGACTGGTGACAGTGTCAGTGCCAGAGGCCATCAATCGAAACCCTTTGTGAAGCACTTTAAGAAAATGATAGACTCTAAAGATTGCAAATTCTGGTAGGAAAAAGCTGACTGGGTTTGTTATCAAGAACTTTTCTATTTAATCAAAAAGATTAAGTTTGCTGTTTTTAAAACATCATATCTTTTTGTGACAGTGGTTAAACCAAGTGAGGAATCATGTTAGAGCCCTGGGAGTGGGTGTAAAGTTGGAGTTTCCTGAAGTAGACAGGAGCCTGCCCAGTGAGTAAAATAGGGCCAGCGTGTACAGTCAAAAGCAGATGTGAAACAGATTTTGAAATTCCTCGTGTCTGGAATGGCCAAGGTAAAGTGTTTTCTGAAATCACTTGGCCAGATAGCAAGGATTTGTTCTCAACTCATAACTGAGAGAGTCCCAACTTCTCCAAGGAACTTTTAGCTCCTTGCATCCAAACTTCCAGTTTTCAGTTGGATTTCTGTGACACTGAAGGCACTAAAGTGACCTGCATAATTTAAGACAGTTACATGAAAAAATGACAGTCAAAATATATCTGCCTCACCTTCTGTCTGTATCATTGAGTCCATGTAGTATCTTCAGTCAGTCAAATATGTGCATGTAGTGTGCAGTAACCCAGACTCTCTAATGCTGATATTGTTGCCGCATAAATATTATTGCTAATAAATGTCAATAAGGTCTTGTCTGTGCTATGTGGTGCAGACTAACCTCTAGAAAAGCACTAACTATATCATGCTGGCACACATGAGCATTAAAAGCTAGTATTGACAGCTAGTTAGTGGCAGTAAGTAGATGCTAAAAACTGAAAAGTAATAAGTGTGGTAGTCATTAAAAGCCTTTTTCCAACAGTCACCCGTTACTTTGTCAGAGTTCAATGCTCAAACTACTGCTGCAACCAAACCTAAAGGCTAATAAGCCTGTGTGAAACAGTGAGTACTCTACCTCTCTTTTCAAAAGGAAATAAATGGGAATCTGCAGCTGAGCTGCTTTAAAACAAAATGCAATTTTAAGGCATACTGAAAAGACCACTCCAACCTAAGAAAACATGCCTAGAACAAAACACAGATAAAAACACAACAAACTTTCCTATGTTTAAAAAGCCATACCCATGTCCCCAAGTGGGAAAGTTGATTCCACCATTTCCTTTTTCTGAATGACATGAAAATACAAAACAAAATGTGATGTAATCATGGCTTTTTTGACATGAAGGCCACCTATGGGAATAAGCCTGACTTTTAATGGGGTAGCAGCCCAATCAGTTGGGCCAATGGGCGAGTGGAGTTTAACCTGGAGAAATGCAAGTTTTGGCATTTTGATAAAACAATCAAGAGCCGGACTTATACAGTTAATGCTAGGCCTTGGGGCGTGTTGTTAAACAGAGAGACTTAAGGGCTCAGGCATATAGTTCTTTGCAAGTTGTATCACAGGAAGACAGGGTGGTTAAAAAGGCACTTAACACACTAGGTTTGGAGGGATAAGGTCCAAGTGCAGGCCAGTGGCTCTAGTTTAGCTTGGGAACATAGCGTGGATATGGACCAGGTTGGACTGAAGGGCCTGTTTCCATGCTGTATGACTATAACTCTGATTGGTTGGATAGGCTGGGATTTTTTTCACTGGAGTGTTGGAGGTTGAGGGGTGAGGTTGAGGCTTGTAAAATCATAAGGAGCATAAATAAGGTGAATACTAATGGTATTTTCCCTAGGGTGGTGGAGTATAAAACTAGTAGGCATGTTTTTAAGGTGAGACAGAAATGATTTAAAAGGGTCCTGAAGGGCAATGTTTTCACACACAAGGTGATTGGTGTGTGGAATGAACTGCTCGAGGAAGTGGTAGATGTAGATACAGTGACAATATTTAAAAGTCTTTTGGATAGGTTCATGACTAGGAAAGGGTCAAATGCAAGCAAGTGGGACTAGTTCAATTTAGGATACCTGGTTGGCATTGTTATGGATCACGCCAGACCCCCTCAGAAAGTAGCCAGGGCCATAACTTTGCTAGTTGGTTTCAGCAGGATATTCCAGGAGAGATGCAGCTAGTCAAACTACTTAGTTTTAAACAAAACAATTTATTTACAAGACTACGGAATGAAACATAAACAAAAGAGAACAGAATACTGAATAACTTAACCAATCCAACAATCCAACTTAATGATGCAGTTTGAAATACTTGCAGCAATCCCCATGAACACCCCTCGGCACAAAAGGTAAAATCAAACACAGGATCTTACAGGAGTGAGAGAGATGGCAGCATGGAACACCCTCTTCCATGTAGCTATTTCTTGGATCAGCAACCTCAAAGAACTACTGCTTGCTAATCAAACCAAACCAGAGAAAAACTGAGCTGGGCAAACTTGGAAACCTTTTCTGAGGCAGTATCTGTTAGCTAAAGTCAAATTGGACCTAAAACCCATCCAAGCCAGACTTTTCAGAATCACAGCTTTCATGGCCTGTCTGCAAAATAAAAGCCAAGGACAGGATAACCTTGTTAAAGGAGCAGCATCATCACTGCATGGATGAATTGAACTGAAGATTCTGTTTCTGTGCTCTCTGACCTCAATAAATTGTATCTGACAACAATCAACATTACATTAGTACACCTTTCCAGGATGTGCAGGAAATGGGGTGTTTAACATTACCTCTTCTACTCACTACTCTCAGCTGAACAGTCTCACAGAATGCACTATTTGTACTGTAAAATCCAAGATCACTAAAAATAAATCAATGAGGCATATGATTTTCAGACAGCCATTTAAATCCATGTGCTACTCCTTAAGGTAATAGTTTGCTCTCACCAGTGGCTCTCATGTTTGAAACTCAGATCCACACAGTTCTTCTCTCCCACACATTCCCCGCCCAACCACAAATGCATGCTGCATTGTTGAAAATAAGGGAGAAAATTGTACACGATCAGGTACAATTAGTAAACATGCAGAGAATTATCCCAGCATGAACCAAAACAAAGCTTATGAATTTGAACACATGAGTTTGTGGAGTTATACCACATCAATATGTGCAGCCAAGGTCATGTGATGTTGGAATGAGCAGTGGTAAAGAAGCAATATAATCAGATAGTAGCGTGAAGCTACATTGCCAATTCACGATAACTGCTTAAGAATTATGATTTGGAGATGCCCGTGTTGGACTGGGGTGTACAAAGTTAAAAATCACACAACACCAGGTTGTAGACCAACAGGTTTAATTGGAAGCACACTAGCTTTCGGACCGTCGCTCCTTCATCAGGTGGTAGTGGAGGGCTCAATCCTAACACACAGAATTTATAGCAAAAATTTACAGTGTGATGTAACTGAAATTATACGTTTAAAAATTGATTGTCTGTTAAGCCTTTCATCTGTTAGAATACCATGGTAGTTTCGCTTCTTTCATGTGTAAATCATAAAACTTGATAGCTAAGTTCGGTACCCATAGGGAGGGCCTCAACTGGGACCTTGGGTTCGTGTCACATTACAGGTGACCACCGTTGCACTGTACGCACACACAGATACTCCGACACACACACACTCTCACACACATACAGGCACTCCTATACACACATACACATGGACACACGTATACACCGATGCGCACACAGACAACTCACACATGCACCCCCTCACAGACTTAAGACACTGCACTCACTACACATACATACACTTTCTCACACTCACAACCCCAAACCCAGACAGATACACACACACAGACAGACAAAGAACTATATGCACACATATATTTTGTGGGGTGAATTTGTACTTTGCTCAAAAACTGCATGCATTCATGTAAAACTCCGTTATCTCACTTTTTAGATTAGAATCAATCTAAATATCATGGCATAGACAGAGAACACAGGGGGCCAACACCTTCGACATATTGTCTAGCTATCACCATTGTTAACAGCTAACCCGAGAATGCAACTTTTTGAAGAAAAGGTTTTGTGATTTACACATGAAAGAAGTGAAACTACCATGGTATTCTAACAGATGAAAGGCTTGACAGACAATCAATTTTTCAATGTATAATTTCAGTTACATCACACTGCAAATTTTTGCTATAAATTCTGTGTTAGGATTGAGCCCTCCACTACCACCTGATGAAGGAGCGACGCTCTGAAAGCTAGTGTGCTTCCAATTAAACCTGTTGGACTATAACCTGGTGTTGTGTGATTTTTAGCTTAAGAATTAGATGTGGTTGTGTCATGCCTGCCATGGCATTACCTGAATGTCTGTGTGACAGAAACGGACTTTGTGTAAGTCTGTGATATAATAGTCATGTAAATAGTTAGTGGTGTTAATAAATTTCAAAATATGTGACTAAACAAGAATCCAACTCTGAGGTATCTGTCATGCAGACTAACATATAGAAAACCACTCACTACAGCAGGTACAATGTTACAATGAGAGTTAGATTGTTCAAGGCTATTCACTTCACCTTCCTGAAGAAGGGCTCATGCCCGAAACGTCGATTCTCCTGCTCCTTGGATGCTGCCTGACCTGCTGCGCTTTTCCAGCAACACATTTTTCAGCTATTCACTTCACAGCAAGGAAAACGGGAACTATCATCCCCAAAAAGAAGCAGATGATGGGAGTCAAAGGAAACTTTTAACACTGAGACCAATTGATTTTTTGGATAGGGATGTGAGGTGAGAGACTGATTAGCCATGAGCTGATTGAACACTGAAAGAGAATTGAAGGGCTAGATTAGATTAGATTAGATTAGACTTACAGTGTGGAAACAGGCCCTTCGGCCCAACAAGTCCACACCGACCCGCCGAAGCGCAACCCACCCATACCCCTACATTTACCCCTTACCTAACACTACGGGCAATTTAGCATGGCCAATTCACCTAACCCGCACATCTTTGGACTGTGGGAGGAAACCGGAGCACCCGGAGGAAACCCACGCAGACACGGGGAGAACGTGCAAACTCCACACAGTCAGTCGCCTGAGTCGGGAATTGAACCCAGGTCTACAGGCGCTGTGAGGCAGCAGTGCTAACCACTGTGCCACCGTGCCGCCCCAGTAAGGCATCCTCCTGTTCCAAAGTTCCCTATTGCTGTATTTCCACAGTTTCTTAAAGGTCAAAGGTTACTCCATTCCTGTATAATTGCCCTTTATTTACGTAATTACTGAAGGATAAATTATTCTGCTTTTTGCATGGAACTAGAATTGATCTTTAATGTGATCACTGGACAACTACTGTCGTAGGTAAAATTGGAAGCCAGGAGAAATTGAGAACTGTAGATGCTGGAGATTGGAGTCCAAAAGTGTGGTGCTGGAAAAGCACAGCCAAGCAGGCAGCATCCGAGGAGCAGGAGAATCGAAGTTTCGAGCATAAGCCCTTCACCAGAATGTTCTCTTGCTCCTCGGATGCTGCCTGACCAGCTGTGCTTTTCCAGCACCACACTAAAATTGGAAGCCAATTCACTATCACTCACAAAGACCAATTTGACCTTTTGCTCCCTGTAAATTACAGCAGGAAACAAGCCATTTGGCCAAGTTAGTCTGTTGTTATTGCTACAACACCTGATCTGTTTGATCCCATCTTTCTGTCTTAATCCAAACTCTTTAAAGAGCTCGCCATATTCCCTCAAAGTACAGGTTGAATGCTGCCTCCCCTTTTCAGTATCTTTTAGTTTATATTTCACTTTTTTAAAAATCTATATATGTATACATTCCTAGTCTCTGATGTTTTGTGTTCAGTTCCAAGTCTATATCAATTTGTTTTTCTCCGCTTGTTAGTTCGCTGATAAGGTGCTATAGTAGCAATTTTTTCAGCAGCTGGGTGATGGAGCATTTCGCTTTGCTGCAAACTGACTTAAAATTGCAACAAAATGAAAAAAAATTGTGCTTCTGTAACACCTTACTCAGGACATCTTGAAGCAATGAAGTAATTTTGATGTGTAGCCACTGTTGTAAGAAATGTGGTGACCAATGTCTGCACACAAAATCCCACCATCAGCAATTAGATAATGCCCATGCAATTTTTTAATGATGTGGGTTCTGTGCTTAAGACAAGATAACTCCCCAGCCCTTGTTATGTTATCTTTCACTTCCAATTGAAAGGCTCATGTCTCATTCAAAATTTGGCAGATTTGACATTGCAGCACTAGAATGCGTCAAAGTTTTGTGCTAATTTCTGTAGTGGGTAGAGGCAAAATCTTAGGAGTAAAGGTTCTACCACTTGGCCAGGACTGATACCACAACTTCAAATCGGTCCAAAACCCAATTGGAATTTGTTGGGTTAGATGTTTATTTCATTTAGACCTCTTAATATAAATCCCTCAAAATTATATTTCATCCTTTAGCCCAGATTTCCTCTCCTTACTTCCAGTCTTCCCCAGCCTCCAGCGGGTGTCCCTTCTGTTGCCAGAAAATCTCATCTGTCGCCATTAGGCTTCTGCTTCCTCTTCCCTTTCCTCGCCACAATTTGCAAATCTTATTTTCCAAGGTGACAACATTTAGAACTGCTCAAATGGGACATCAAAGGGAGATGGACTGACCCATCCAGATTCTGTGCAGCCAGCCTCTCAGTCTCAACATGTCCCTGCTGCACTGTCCAATCTATCTTCAAACTATATAGCAAAGAAGTTAAACAAAGATTTTGCATCAATGTTTATGGTGGAAGATACTTCAGACATTCCATGGTAAAGAAATCAAATACCATTGCCATCACTAGAGAAGTATTATTAGACGAACTAACAGGCTAAAGGCAAATAGGGCCCATGGCCCTGATGGCTTGAATCCTAGAATCCTAAAAGGAGTTGCTGCTGAGATAGTGGATGCATTGGTTGTAATTTTCCAAAAATCTTTAGATGCTGGAGAAGTATCAGATTGGAAAGCTGCCAACGTGACACTCCTTTTCAAAAAAGAAGGGAGCAGAAAGTGGATTACTTTTGGCTGATTAACCAAACATCTATTGCTAGAAAAACAATGAAATGAAGTATTAAGGCAGTTACAAAGCACTTTTGAAAAATCATTGTCTAAACAAGCAAAGTCAGTGTAATTTCATGAAAGGGAAATAGTGTCTGACTAATTTATTGGATTTTTTTTGAGGAAGTTTCAACCAGATTGAATAGAGGAGAGACGGTAGATGTGCAGAACGCCAGAAGGCGTTTGACAAGGTAGAGCCCACGGTGTTGGAGGTATCGTATTGGCATGGAGAGAGTATTGGTTCTTGGCCAGGGAACAGTGAATGGGGGTAAGGGGTTCTTTTTCAGATTAGCGATGTGTGATAGCGGGGTTCCACAGAGATCAGTACTGGAGCCACAGCTGTTTATATATTAATGACTTGGAGGAAGGAAGTGAACATACTATAGTCAAATTTGCAAACAATTCAAAAATAGTTGAAAAAGCAAGTTTTGAGAGGAATACAAACAGTTTATAGACAGATATTGGTCGGTTAAGTAAGTGGGCAAGAAGTTGGTAAATGGAGTATATTGTCGGAAAATGTGAAGTTGTTCATCTTGGAAGGTAGAACAAAAGAACAGTACTATTTATATTGGAGAGAAACAGGAGAAAACTGAAACACAAAGGAACTTAGATAGAGTCATAGAGTCCTACAGCATGGAGAGAAGTTCTTTGGTCCAACTGGTCCATGCCAACCAAACTGTCCATCCACACTAACCCCATCTCCCTTTGAGCCAGTTCTGTATCCAAATGGCTAGTTCTCCCTGCATTCCATGAGATCTAACCTTGCTTACCAGTCTCCTACGGAGAACCTTGTAGAACACATTACTGAAACCCATATAACTCATGTCTACTGCTCTGCCTATATCCTTCTAAACCTTTCCTATCCATGTATTTGTCTAAATGTTGTTAATGTACCTGCCTCAACCACTTCCGATGGCAAAAACAATGACTGCAGATGCTGGAAACCAGATTCTGGATTAATGGTGCTGGCAGAGCACAGCAGTTCAGGCAGCATCCAAGGAGCAGCGAAAAGCTTTTGCTCGAAACGTCGATTTTGCTGCTCCTTGGATGCTGCCTGAACTGTGCTCTGCCAGCACCACTAATCCACTTCCGCTGGCAGTTCATTCCATATGTGTACCACCCTCTGTGTAAAAAAAAGTTGCCCCTCAGGTTCCCTTTTATTCTTTCCCTTCTAACCTTAAACTGATGCCCTCTAGTCCTCAATTCCCCAACCCTGAATTCTGGCAACATATTTGTGAATTTCTTCTTCACTCTTTCCATTTTAATTACATCTTTCCTACAGCAACGTGACCAGTTGATTGAAGGCAGCTGTTCACAGGTAAATGGACGGCTGGAAAACGGGAAGCATTCAAAAATGAAATAACAAGAGTCCAGAGACAGTATATTCCTGTCAGGGTGAAAGGCAAGGCTGGCAGGTGTATGGAATGCTGGGTGACTAAAGAAATTGAGGTTCAGGTGAAGAAAAAGAATGAAGTATGTGACAGGTATATCAGGAGAGATCGAGTGAATCCTTAGAAGACTATAAACGCAGCAGCAGTATACTTAGGAGGGAAATCAGGAGGGCAAAAAGGGGACATGAGATAGTTTTGGCAAATAGGGTAAAAACAATGACTGCAGATGCTGGAAACCAGATTCTAGATTAGAGTGGTGCTGGAAAAGCACAGCAGTTCAGGCAGCATTATTCCTGATGAAGAGCTTTTGCCCGAAACGTCGATTTTCCTGCTCCTTGGATGCTGCCTGACTTGCTGTGCTTTTCCAGCACCGCTCTAACCTAGAATCTGGTTTCCAGCATCTGCAGTCATTGTTTTTACCCTATTTGCCAAAACTATTCTCCTTAATTCTCCTTAACCCTATTTTCCAAATTCTAGATTAGAGTGGTGCTGGAAAAGCACAGCAGTTCAGGCAGCATTATTCCTGATGAAGGGCTTTTGCCCGAAACGTCGATTTTCCTGCTCCTTGGATGCTGCCTGACTTGCTGTGCTTTTCCAGCACCACTCTAATCTAGAATTTGGAAAATAGGGTTAAGGAGAATCCAAAGGAATTCTATAAATACATTAAGGACAAAAGGGTAACTAGGGAGAGAATAGGGCCCCTCAAAGATCACTGAGGTGGCCTTTGTGTGGAACTGCAGGAGATGGGGGAGATATTAAACGCGTGTTTTGATTCGGTGTTTACTGTGGAGAAGGACATGAGAGATGTAGAATGCGGGGAAGTAGATGGTGACATCTTTAAAAATGTCCATATTACAGAGCAGATGGTACTGGATATCTTAAAATGCATAAAGGTGGATAAATCCCCAGGACCTGATCAGCTGTACCCTAGAACTCTGTGGGAAACTAGGGAAGCGATTGCTGGGCCCCTTGCTGAGATATTTGTACCATCGACAGTCACAGATGAGGTGTCAGAAAACTGGAGGTCAACTAGGTGGTACCATTATTTAAAAAGGTGGTAAGGACAAGCCAAAAAACCAGTGACCCTGATGTTGGTGTTGGGAAAATTGTTGGAGGGAATCCTGAGGGACAGGATTTATATGTATTTGGAAGGGCAAGGACTGATTAGGTATAGTCAACATGGCTTTGTGTGTGGGAAATCATGTCTGACGAACTTGATTGAATTTTTTAGAAAGTGACAAAGAGGATTGATAAGAGCAGAACAGTAGACATGATTTATATGGGCTTCAGTAAGATGTTCGACAAGGTTCTCCATAGGAGACTGGTGAGCAAGGTTAGATCTCATGGAATGCTGGGAGAACTGGCCATTTGGATACAGAACTGGCTCAAAGGTAGAAGACAGAGGGTGGTGGTAGAGAGTTGCCTTTGCTTGACTGGAGGCCTGTGACCAGTGCAGTGCCACAAGGTTTGGTGCTGGGTACACTGTCTTGTTATTTATATAAATGATTTGGATGTGAACATAGGAGGTACCGTCAGTATGATTGCAGATGACGCTAAAATTGAAGGTGAAGTGGACAATGAAGGGGTTACCTCATACTACAACGGGATCTTGATCAAATGGGCCAATAGGCTGAGGAGTGGCAGATGGGGTTGAATTAAGATAAATGTTCGGTGCTGCACTTTTGAAAGACAAATCAGAGCAGAAATTAAACACTTAATGGTAAGGTCCTGAGGGGTATTGCTGAACAAAGAGACCTTGGAGTGCAGATTCATAGTACTTTATTGGTCAGGGCATTGAGTATAAGAGTTGGAAAGTCATGTTGTAGCTGAACAGGACATTGGTTAGGCCACTTTTGGACTATTGTGTACAATTCTGGTCTCCTTCCTATCAGAAAGATGTGAAACTTGAAAAGGTTCAGATAATATTTCCAAGGGTGTTGCCAGGGTTGCAGGATTTGAGCTATAGGGAGAGGCTGAACAGGCTGGGGCTGTTTTCCCTGGAGCATCAGAGGCTGAGGGGTGACCTTATAGAAGTTTATAAAATCATGAGGGGCATGGATAGGATAAATAGACAAGATCTTTTCCGTGGTGCGGAGATGTTCAGACTTAGAGGGCATAGGTTCAGGGTGAGAGGGAAAAAATTTAAAAGGGACTGCAGGGGAAACATTTTCACACAGAGGGTGGTGCGTGTGTGGAATGAGCTGCCAGAGGAAGTGGTGGAGGCTGGTATAATTACAACATTTAAAAGGCATCTGGAAATGGAATACGAATAGGTAGGGTATGGAGAGATATGGGCCAGATGCTGGCAGGTGGGACTAGGTTAGGTTAGGTTAGGATATC
Source organism: Hemiscyllium ocellatum (assembly GCF_020745735.1). NCBI lineage: Eukaryota > Metazoa > Chordata > Chondrichthyes > Orectolobiformes > Hemiscylliidae > Hemiscyllium > Hemiscyllium ocellatum. The sequence goes on along the minus strand of NC_083425.1, from coordinate 2,196,030 downwards.
TGGTTGGCATGGATGAGTTGGACAGAAGGGTCTGTTTCTGTGCTGTGACCAAAACTGAACACAGCACTTCAAGTGCAGCCTCACCAAAGCCCTGTACAACTGCAGTATAATTTCCCAACTTCTATACTCACTGCCCTAATTGATGAGGTGCCAATAGCCTTCCTCATTGCCCTATCAATCTGCGACTCAATTTTTAAAGAACCGTGCACCTGAACTCTGATGTCCTTCTGCTCCACTACACTCCTTAAGGCCCTACTATTTACCATGAACTTCCTACCTTGCTTTGACTTTCCAAAATGCAAGATGTCACACTCATCTATAGTAAACTCCATTTACCATTTCTTGGCCCGCTTCTCCTGCCGCAATTTATGATAACCTTCTTCACTGTCCACAATACCGCCTATTTTAGTGGCTAATCATGCCTTGTACGTTCTTATCCAAATCATTGATATAGATAACAAACAACAATGGGTCCAGCTCTAACCCTTGAGGCACACCATTAGTCACAGGCCTCTAGCCTGACAAGTATCCTTCCACTATTACCCTCTGCTTCCTACTATCTAGCCAATTGTGTATCCAATTTGCCAGCCACCCCGGATTCCATGTAATCTTACCTTCCAGAAAAGTCTACCATGTGGAATCTTATCAAAGGCCTTACTGAAATACATATAGACTACATCTACCACCCTGCCCTCGTCAACTTTCTTGGTGACTTCATTAAAGAACTCAAACAAGTTTGTGAGGCATGAAGCCATGCTGACTACTCCTCATCAGACATGGTCTGATCTGTGCATTAAACACAGAAAGCTAGCACACTGGGGCAGCAGGTAATCAGGAAGACTAGTGGAATGTTGGCCCTTATTTCAAAGGGGGTTGGAGTATAAGTGTAGGGAAATCTTACTGCAACTGTACAAGGTGCTGGTGAAACCATGTCTGGAGTACTGTAAGAAGTTTTGGTCTGCTTATTTAAGGAAAGATGTCATTTCATTGGAGGCAGTTCAGAGAAGGTTCATGCAGATGATCCCTGGGATGGAGGCTAAACAGCTTGAGGGGCTGAATGGCCTATTCTTATTCTTGTTTGTTATGGTCTTATGGTCTGTACATTTTTAAAAAATATTCAGGTTTCAATCCTAGTTTCTGTAGTAGTCATTCTGGATATGGTGAGGCTGAGATTTCCAAGGGTAAAAAGTGAGGTCTGCAGATGCTGGAGGTCAGAGCTGAAAATGTGTTGCTGGTTAAAGCGCAGCAGGTCAGGCAGCATCCAAGGAACAGGAAATTCGATGTTTCAGGCACAAGCCCTTCATCCTGATGAAGGGCTTGTGCCCGAAACGTTGAATTTCCTGTACCTTGGATGCTGCCTGACCTGCTGCGCTTTAACCAGCAACACATTTTCAGCTGAGATTGCCCAGGACTTGAGTTAAACTCTCCAGAATTCAACCCAGTTAGTCACAGCAAAAAACCCAGAGCAGAATCAAAGCAGTTGTACAAAAAACATTTCTATTTTATTGATCACTTTGCTTCTAGCCACAAAACCATACGAGCTGTGGTCATAAAGGTTGTTTGACTGGGAGTCAAGAATCATCCAATTGAGCCATGAGTGGTCTGTCTGCTTCATGATGAAGGAGCAGCATTCCGAAAGCTTGTAATTTCAAATAATCCTGTTGGACTATAGCCTGGTGTCATGTGACTTCTGACCTTGTCCACCCCAGTCCAACATTATGTTTCCTAATTGGCTGTGAAATTGGGAAGCCGTGAGGATGACCATGTTGGGTGACCAATGACAGGAGTCTTGGAATAGGGCACGCTGAGATGGGTGTGATGTGGCCAATAGTATGACTACAGATGGGTGGGAGACTTTAAAGATGCAGGTGATCAGCAACCAATCTTGCCATTGGGTGAGAGCTGATCGGGAGTGGGGAACATGTCATGAAACCTCCAGAAAAACACTATCACAGTTGCTACGTTCGTATAACATTTTTTCAAAAAAAATCAGGTTTGTTTAAACAAATTGAGAAACTGTCAATCCCATTGCTGCAGATTTTTGGAATTTGTTCAGTTTGAACGTTGAAAGCCTCTGCTTAACAAAAGAGGAAGTCACCAAGGTGATTATTAAGTGTCATCAATTTGACCCAGAAAGAGTATGATCAATGTGTGTTATTTATAGTTTTAACTGTCCTTGTGAACTAAATATATAACAGAAGAAAATGTGCCTTTCCTGCGGCCCTTCATATTTAGACAGACAGATTGCAGCTGTCTCAATCTGCTCAAAGAGGTATGTGCAATTCAAGATGATGCTGCACTCATACAGGACCAGCCCTGTGCCAGGCAAATGCTCTTGGACTGGGCAATACTGACTTACCACTGACTTAACATGGGTCTAGGCTTCATCCTGCAGCCTGTGTGATGATGCCAGTTCTAGCTGAAGAACACTGATTCATCAGCTGATTAGCACCCAGCCACGTGGTTTACTTACATATACTTATGGATAATTGCAGGGTTCTCATTTAAACTGAAAGCAAAGCTCTCTGTACACTGTCGCCCATCAAACCCTCCCAGGATAGGGACAACACTGGATTAGATACAGAGAAAAGCTCACTCTTCACTGTCTCCATCAAACCCTCCCAGGACAGGTGCAGCAAGGGTTAGATACAATGTAAAGCTACCTCTACATTGTCTCCATCAAACATTCCCAGGACAGGTACAGCTAGGGGTTAGGTACAAAGTAGAGCTCTCTCTACACTATCCCCATCAAATACTCCCAGGAGAGGGACAGCATAGAGTTAGATACCAATGTACAGCACAGAAACAGACCCTTTGGTCCAATCTGTCCATGCCGACCAGATATCCCAACCCAATCTAGTCCCACCTGCCAGCACCCAGCCCATATCCCTCCAAACCCTTCCTATTCATATACCCATCTAAATGCCTTTTAAATGTTGCAATTGTACCAGCCTCCACCACTTCCTCTGGCAGCTCATTCCATACATGCACCACCCTCTTTTTGAAAAAACGTTGCCCCTTAGGTCCTTTTCATATCTTTCTCCTCTCACCCTAAACCTATGCCCTCTAACTCTGGACTCCCCTACCCCAGGGAAAATACTTTGTCTATTTACCCTATCCATGCCCCTCATGATTTTATAAACCTCTATAAGGTTACCCCCTCAGCCTCCGATGCTCCAGGGAAAACAGCTACAGGCTCTTCAGTCTCTCCGTATAGCTCAAATCGTCCAACCCTGACAGCATCCTTGTAAATCTTTTCTGAACCCTTTCCTCTGACTTTCAAGTTTCACAACATCCTTCCGATAGGAAGGAGACCAGAATTGCACGCAATATTCCAACAGTGGCCTCACCAATGTCCTGTACAGCCGCAACATGACCTCCCAACTCCTGTACTCAATGCTCTGACCAATAAAGGAAAGTATACCAAACACCTTTTTCACTATCCTATCTACCTGCAATTCTACTTTCAAGGGACTATAACCTACATTCCAAGGTCTCTTTGTTCAGAACACCCTTCAGGACCTTACCATGAAGTGTATAAGTCCTGCACAGATTTGTTTTTGCAAAATGCAGCACCTCGCATTTATCTAAATTAAACTCCATCTGTCACTCCTCAGCCCATTGGCCCATCTGATCAAGATCCCATTATACTCTGAGGTAACCTTCTTTGCTGTCCACTACAAGTCCAATTTTGGTATCATCTGCAAACTTACTAACTATACCTCCTATGTTCATATCCAAATCATTTATATAAATGACAAAAAGTAGAGGACCCAGCACCGACCCTTGTGGCACTCCACTGGTCACAGGCCTCCAATCTGAAAAACAACCCTCCACCACCACCCTCTGTCTTCTACCTTTGAGGTAGTTCTGTATCCAAATGGCTAGTTCTCTCTATATTCCAAGAGACCTAGCCTTGCTAACCAGTCTCCCATGGGGAACCTTGTTGAATGCCTTACTGATGTACCTATAGATCATGTCTACCCACTTCTGCCTACATATAGATCATGTCTACCACTCTACCCTCATCAATCCTCTTTGTTACTTATTCAAAAAACTTAATCAAGTTTGTGAGACATGATTTCCCACACACAAAGCCATGCTGACTCTACCTAGTCTCTCCAAATATGTGTAAATTCTGTCCCTCAGGATTTCCTCCAACAACTGTCCATCACTGATGTCAGGCTGAACGGTGTATCGTTCCCTGGCTTGTCCTTACCACCTTCCTTAAATAATGGCACCACATTAGCCAACCTCCAGTCTTCCAGCACCTCACCTGTAACTACTGATGATGCAAATATCTCATTAAGGGGCCCAGCAATCATTTCCCGAGCTTCCCACAGAGTTTTAGGTCCTTAGTTTTATCAATCCCCACCTCGACATGATGGAAGGGGTTGTGCACTGCAGTGATGTTTTGAGTGATGCCATTGGCAATTCCTTACTTCTCATTAAGTCACCATGACAGCAAAGTCAGCAGGTTCAGGTGGTGTTGCCAGACAATGCATCGTCCACAAAGTCGTCAATATCAGAATATTTAAAGGATGACTGTAGATCTCACTGGGGCAAAAGCAGAAGGCTGCAGTCACTGTGGTTTTTAAACCATCACTGAGTTCTAAGCTAACCTGTCAGGAACTCATGGACAGTGATTGCCTGACAGAACAACCCAAGGTCGAAGGTCAGGAAGACAGAATTCCAACAGTTCAGACGAGCAAATTTAGATAAAGGACAGGTGGTGAAAAGTGAAAGACCAAAATGTCCAACAGTATGCTAGCCACCTACACACACAAAGCTTTACTGAAACCTACAAGGCCATCTATAGACCAAGGTCAAATAGATTAGGTCCTCTATGGTGTTCTTAACAATGACATCACCTCCTGGTTTTGCTGGATAGAACATTTACAACAATTCCTGCACCATGGATCCATAGTGAAAGCTGGGAATGTGTGGCCAGTCCCTGTGGTAGAATCCACTGGGGAACCACCAGAAATGGCAGAGCTCATATCAGCAATCATCAAAGGAACAGCTGGAGGCTTTGTCTATGATGGTTTGTATTCCGGCTGAGAGCTTTAAAGTGAATGCACCTTTCCTCACATCAAGATTCCATGCACTCATCTTACAGATTCGGGGGGAAAAATAATTTCCCCAATCCCTGCCTTCAGCAATATGGCAAATGAAGCTATTTTCAACAAGGGAGATAAATCCAGTTCTGGAAACTATTTCCCTTTGGATTGAAGTTTGGAAAATTCTGACACACAAAATCCTGAACTTCCCAGTTCCTATGGCTGAGGAAATCCTCCCAGAGAAACATTGTGGCTTTAGACCTTCCAGAGCAACCTCCAGCGTGGTTTGTGTTGCCAGAAAAATCTGTGAAAATGTCAGGTTCAGCACCAGGAACTCTTCCTTGAGCTGACAGAAGCAGCTGAGTCAACAATTAGCTGAGGGCTCTGTGGATTGTGCTGTAAAGATTTGAGTGTCCAAAAAACCTCATCACGATCATACAACTGTTTCACAATGATAAGACAACAAACGTGTTCAGGAGGAACCCTGAGAAGGCTTCAATATCTGGCCTGGTTTCAAAAAAGCCTATTGTGTTAGGCCCCGTACTGTTTACAATTGACTTAACAGTGGCTGTTCACCTCATCAAAGATTGACTGTCCTCTGGTGTGAATATTAACCAGCACCTTGATAGAAAACTCTGTAACTTCAAGCACTTCCATGCTGAAATGATCCTGATCTAGAGACAGACACGGAGTGATAGTGTGCGGTATGTGGCTGACTGCATGTGTTGATGCTCACTCAACACCCGTTTTGTAAGACTCTCTCCATCTCTTCAGTCCTGCAGACATGAAGCGTGGCTTGCCCTTGAAGGTTGCCAAAACAAAATTCATTTATTACCTCTAGACCTGATCAGCTAAATATTCCACCCCTGCCCCAAGATTCTGGAACATGTTGAGCAGCAGAAACCTCTCTCTGAAAAGACCGACAATGATGAGGAGATCCAATACTGGATCAGTTAGACATGCTCAGCCTTCGACAAACTTCCACAGCGCATGTCTGACAATAAAGACCTCCATCAGCTAACCAAACTCGAGCAGACAATGCAGTTGTCATCATCTCATTGCTGTATTGCAGAGGGACCTGAGCTGTGTATCAGAGACAAATAAAAGCATTGGAGAAATTCCGACAGCAATGCCTTCACCACAACTTCCAGGTCTAATGTGAGAACCATCAAAGGCTAGCGTCCTCCACAAGTATTCAGGCAAAACTCCTACAAAACCAGTCACAATGAAGTGGAAAGTGAGTCTGGATGGACATCATGGCCTGAGTTCACTCATATTTCAAATGGCAAACATTCTAGGGAAGAACAAAGAAAACACATTAATGGCAATCTGAAGTTCTCTGAAGTGCAGGAGCAATAACATTAATGACTGAGGAGTTTGCTATCAATCATCCAAAATGCTGACCGCATGCTTTCAGTCAAAACATCTCACTGATGAGGTAAAGAAGGACCTCATGCAGTCTGGACCCTCAATACTTTGTGTCCAACATGCTCACGGATCTGTCAGTGGAGAATGAGTTGTCCGTTTATGAGGACCAATGGTAGAAACTCATGACCCTGAGTAGATGCCATCAAATTGAAGGACTGTCAATGAGACAAAGTGAACATCCCTCCAGACTGTTGCCTTTAAAATTCTCAAGACAGGTACAACACTGGGTTAGATACAGAATAAAGCTCTCTGTACTCTTTTAAACTGAAAGAAAATCTCCTTCTTCACCATTCCCATCAAACACTCCAGGAAAGGGACAGCACAAGATTAGGTACAGATTAAAGCTCCTTCTACACTGTCCCCCATCAAGCACTTTCAGGTCAGGGACAGCATGGGGTTAGATATAGAGTAAGACTATAAGATTTCCAGATTTACACTCCCTGGACAGGTTTAGTACGGGGTGAAAGGAAATTGGATACCTCGACACGGTCCTGTCCCCTTTAGTCCAAGAACTCCCCACCTACTTTCGGGACACCACCCACGCCCTCCACCTCCTCCAGGATTTTCGCTTCCCCGGTCCCCAACGCCTTATTTTCACTATGGACATCCAGTCCCTGTACACCTCCATCCCCCATCACGAAGGACTCAAAGCCCTCCGCTTCTTCCTTTCCCGCCGCACCAACCAGTACCCTTCCACTGACACCCTCCTTCGACTGACTGAACTGGTCCTCACCCTGAATAACTTCTCTTTTCAATCCTCCCACTTCCTCCAAACTAAAGGAGTTGCCATGGGCACCCGCATGGGCCCCAGCTATGCCTGCCTCTTCGTAGGATATGTGGAACAGTCCATCTTCCGCAACTACACTGGCACCACCCCCCACCTTTTCCTCCGCTACATCGATGACTGTATCGGCGCTGCCTCGTGCTCCCATGAGGAGGTTGAACAGTTCAACAACTTTACTAACACCTTCCATCCCGACCTGAAATTCACCTGGACTGTCTCAGACTCCTCCCTCCCCTTCCTAGACCTTTCCATTTCTATCTCGGGCGACCGACTCAACACAGACATCTATTATAAACCAACTGACTCCCACAGCTACCTGGACTACCACCTCCTCCCACCCTGCCCCCTGTAAAAACGCCATCCCATATTCCCAATTCCTTCGTCTCCGCCGCATCTGCTCCCAGGAGGACCAATTCCAACACCGCACAGCCCAGATGGCCTCCTTCTTCAAGGACCGCAGATTCCCCCCAGACGTGATCGACGATGCCCTCCACCGCATCTCCTCCACTTCCCGCTCCTCCGCCCTTGAGCCCCGCTCCTCCAACCGCCACCAAGACAGAACCCCACTGGTTCTCACCTACCACCCCACCAACCTCCGCATACAACGTATCATCCGCTGCCATTTCCGCCACCTCCAAACGGACCCCACCACCAAGGATATATTTCCCTCCCCTCCCCTATCAGCGTTCCGCAAGGACCACTCCCTTCGTGACTCCCTCGTCAGATCCACACCCCCCACCAACCCAACCTCCACCTCCGGCACCTTCCCCTGCAACCGCAGGAAATGTAAAACTTGCGCCCACACCTCCACACTCACTTCCCTCCAAGGCCCCAAGGGATCCTTCCATATCCGCCACAAGTTCACCTGTACCTCCACACACATCATCTATTGCATCCGCTGCACCCGATGTGGCCTCCTCTATGTTGGTGAGACAGGCCGCTTACTTGCGGAACGCTTCAGAGAACACCTCCGGGCCGCCCGAACCAACCAACCCAATCACCCCGTGGCTCAACACTTTAACTCTCCCTCCCACTCCACCGAGGACATGCAGGTCCTTGGACTCCTCCACCGACAGAACACAACAACACGACAGCTGGAGGAGGAGCACCTCATCTTCCGCCTGGGAACCCTCCAACCACAAGGTATGAATTCAGATTTCTCCAGTTTCCTCATTTCCCCTCCCCCCACCTTGTCTCAGTCGGTTCCCTCAACTCAGCACCGCCCTCCTAACCTGCAATCCTCTTCCTGACCTCTCCGCCCCCACCCCACTCCGGCCTATCACCCTCACCTTGACCTCCTTCCACCTATCCCACCTCCATCGCCCCTCCCCCTAGTCCCACCTCCCTACCTTTTATCTTAGCCTGCTTGGCTCTCTCTCTCTCTTATTCCTGATGAAGGGCTTATGCTCGAAACGTCGAATTCTCTATTCCTGAGATGCTGCCTGACCTGCTGTGCTTTGACCAGCAACACATTTGCAGCTCATTCCCATAAAGACAAGCTGGTTCACTGATATACCTCAGGGGAAGAGGAGCCCAGTCCCAGGTTTTCTAACGTCCCTGACAACAAAGGGTTACTTTGTCAATCCTCAAGGTTATCTAGGAGTTTTCGGGAATTGAAAATGAATCTTTGGGACAAAACTGTCAATATTTTAAGGGTGAAACATAGCAGAATTTAATAAAATATGTGTCCAATAATTTTGTAACTAATGAAATATTTGAATGGGAAAGGAAAGGCTGTTTGACTCACAGTCAAGAACCACCCAACCAGGTGAAGGGGAGTCAGTTTCCTTTTCAGTTGGCTAGAGAGCTGGATATTAAACTTGAGCGACCAATTGAATGAGGACGTGGTTGGATATTTGGCATGAAGAAGAGATGTGATGAAACTCCAGAAATGTATCCTCCCAGAGGTGGGAACCCTCCAAGGGAAGGATCATAACTGTGACTTACAACTAAAAAACAGACCTGTAAAAATACTGCATTCAGTTGTTTTGCAGAGTTTGGATTAGCAGTAAAGAGATTGACAATTTTTGTCAAAATAAATTGTAGTTTTCTTTTTATTTGTGTTTAAGATTGAACAGAAATGTTCACATTCATTTCACATTATAGTCACATGGGGCGGATCCTGTTATCTGTGTGAAGTAGATTAGAAACCAGGTACCGAATGGGAAAGGCAGTGTCCCTCTGATATATTGAGTACGTGTGAGAGCGATTACACAATGAGCAATGTGCAGACACACTGTGACACGGGCCAGAACCACATATTTGCTGAAGGATTTCATCGTTCCTAATTTAGAAACTCTTGATCCTGCAAATACAATCTTTATTTCTATGTTTCCAAAGACGCTATCTGACCTTCCTCACTCCCCCAGTGCTTTCCTTTGATTCTCTTCCCCTTAACTTGGAGAAGTTTAAGGAAGTCCACTGTAAATGGGAGATTCTGTGCAGTAAATGCAGGCTGTTGAAATATTCAGAGACACAAATAATGGACTGAGTTTTACTTCTCAGGCTGTTGAATAGAAAAGCAGCAAACCGAGAATTAATTCATGCAACACACGAGACCTGTAATAAGGGAATATGGGAAAAGGACAACTACAGTGGAACTGCTGCAGAGTCACTGACCTTGAACAGGCTGACCTGTATGGGGTGGAGAGGGGCTCATTACCATGGTCTTGGGCAGTACAGTGACCTTCCCTGAGCCAGGACCACTCTGAAAGACAGAGCCAACACACTAGCTTGCTCCCGCCCCCTCCCTATGGCCTCTGGTCTCTGGCCCCTCTTTGCATCTGAAGGCATTGAAGAATATCTCTGACAGTTATTGTGGAAGCAATCCAATTCTGATTTTCAAGGATTCTAGGATAGTCATTGCGCAAGAACTGGGATTTTCTCCCATTGCCTGACCAATATTTATCCTTCAAACAACGTCACTAAAAGCAAATTACCTGGTGATTATCTTGTTGCTGTTTGTAGAGCTGCCTTTGTGTGAATTGGCTGCTGGGTATTCTAGTTGTAATGCAGGAATAATTACACTTCAAAATTACGTCATTTATAAAAATAATTTGAATGTGAGCATAGGAGTTGTAGTTAGTAAGTTTGCAGATGACACAAAAATTGGAGGTGTAGTGGACAACGAAGAGGGTTACCTCAGATTACAACAGGTTCTTGATCAGATGGGCCAATGGGCCGAGGAGTAGTAGATGGAGTTTAATTTAGATAAATGTGAGGTGCTGCATAGTCGAAAGGCAAACCAGGGCAGGACTTATACACTTAATAGTAAGGTCTTAGGGAGTGTTATTGAACAAGGAGACCTAGGGGTGCAGGTGCAGAGTTTCTTGAAAGTGGAGTCCCAGATAGACAGGGTAGTGCAGAAGGTGTTTTGCACGCTTGCCTTTATTGGTCAGTGTATTGAGTATGGGAGTTGGGAGACCATGCTGCAGCTGTACAGGACATTGGTTCGGCCACTTTTGGAATATTGCACACAATTCTTGTCTCCTTTCTATTGGAAGGATGTAAAACTCAAAAGGGTTCAGAAACACTTTACAAGGATATTGCCAGGGTTGAAAGATTGGAGGTTTATAAAATCATGAGGGGCATGGATAGCGTAAATAGACAAGGTCTTTTCCCTGGAGTGGGGGAGTTCAGCACTAGAAGGCATACATTTAGAGTGAGAGGGGAAAAATTGAAGAGGGACCTAAGGGGCAATGTTTTCACAGAGAGGGTGGTGCATGGATAGAATGAGCTGCCAGAGGAAATGGTAAGGCTGGCACAATTGCAACATTGAATATGGAGGGTTTAGAGGGATATAGAGCAAGGGCTGGCAAATGGGACTAGATTAGGTTAGGATATCTGACTGGCATAGGTCTGTTTCCATGCTGTACTTCTCTATGACTCTATGACTTCATTGACTGTGAAGCAGTTTGGGATGTCTGGAGTGTATCCTGAACCTGGACCACAGTTTCAAATGGGTGGTCTCCCGTTTGTCCCTAAGGAGGGGGACAGCTGTCTTCATAGAATCCCTACAGTGTGGAAGCAGGCAATTCAGCCCACTGGTCCACACCAACCCTCCAAAGAGCACCCCAACCCCTATCCTATTCCTGTACCCTGCATTTCCCAACACTAACCCACCTATACTGCACACTATGGTCAATTTACCACGACCTATCCACCTAACCTGAACATCTTTGTTGTGTGATTTTTAACTTTGTCTGGCCCAGTCCAACATGGACACCTCTACATCATGCACATCTTTGGGCTTTGGGAGGAAACCGGAGCACCCGGAGAAAACTCACGCCGACACGGAGAGCTTGTGCAAACTCCACACAGACAGTTGCCCGAGGGTGGAATTGAACCCGACGCTGTGAGGCAGCAATGGTAACCACTGAGCCATCATTCTGCCCAAGTTGTAATCTCTTCCCCAGGGAGCAGTGGCAGCTGAGATACTGAAAGTCCAGGCTGGTTTGGACAGGTGTTTCATCCCTGAGGATGGAGGGACACAGGCAGGACATCGGAGTTGAAGTTGTCCTCAGGTTGGTCATGTCTTTTTTCTCTACCATCCCCCCCACCCCCGCGCCCTGCCGCCTAACAGCGGGACTGCTTATTTTTTTCCCCCAGCACTCATATTGTATGTGTGCAGGTGTGAGACACAGTGAAAAACAACAAGTGCATAAAACTTTATTTATATTCCACCACCAGGAAGAAAGGAAACACCCAAGTGGCCAGTGACCAGCAGTGCCCTTCACATCAAAGGGCAAAGCTGTGTGATCAAACAGTGAAGGGGAGGGCAGGGACTAAATCAAAATAGAGTTGGAGGGGGAAATGATGCACTCCATCTCTCCCTGAGCAGCTCAAGGGTGTTGGTGGACACCGTGTGCTCCTTCTCCAAGGACACCCGGGCTCTAACATAACTGCGGAAGAGGGGCAGGCAGTCGGCCCTGACGACCCTCTCCACGGCCCGCTGCCTGGACCTGTTTATGGCCAGTTTGGCCAGGGTCAGGAACAGACCCACGAGGAGGTCTTCAGACCTGCCCTCCTTCCTCCGTACCGGGTGCCCGAAGATCAGGAGTGTGGGACTGAAGTGCAACCAAAAGCAGAGGAGAAGGTTTTTCAAAAAACTAAAAAGGAGGTGCAAACACCCACACCCCATATCGACATGCTCCACAGCACCACAGAACAAGCAGTTGGGCTGGGAGTCCATGAACCATCATAATCTGCAGTTGCAGGGAACTGCTGCGGGCAACACCCTCCACCCCAGATCCCCCAGGGAAAGGGGGAGGACGCCTGCGTAGAGAGCCCTCCACTGGGGATCCCCACCACCAGGGCGTTTCCGGGCAGTGGTCATGTTTGCACTGAATGGTGGAGCAGAGGCTGATTGGCCAATTCCCATTTTAATTTGCATGTTTGTGTGTTTTTATGTTCTTACTTGATCTTTCTTTTAATCATCACAGAGATTTTCAATAAAACAGTTTAAAACTTAACCTGCGCTCTGACTCAGCTTTTCTCTTCAGTTTCTGGGTTGTGAGCTGACAATCCCAGCATTTATTGTCCTTCTGTAATTGCCAAACTGGGGATGGACTGTGGTCCTGAGACACTGCAGACCCAGTGTAGATGCCTGCTTCTAGGCTGCATCTCCAATCAAGATTAGAGTGGCGCTGGAAAAGCTCAGCAGGTCAGGCAGCATCCGAGAAGCAGGAAAATTGACATTTCGGGCAGGAGTCCTTGGAGAGTCATAGAGATGTACAGCATGGAAACTGACCCTTCGGTCCAACCCAACCTAGTCCCACCTGCCAACACCCGGCCCATATCCCTCCAAACCCTTCCTATTCATATACCCATCCAGATGCCTCTTAAATGTTGCAATTGTATCAGTCTCCACACTTTCTCTGGCAGCTCATTACATACACTTACCACCCTCTGTGTGAAAAAGTTGCCCCTCAGGTCTCTTTTATATCTTTCCCCTCTCACCTTAAACCTATGCCCTCTAGTTCTGGACTCCCCAACTCCAGGGAAGAGATTTTGCCTATTTACCCTATCCATGCCCCTCATAATTTTGTAAACCTCTATAAGGTCACCCCTCAGCCTCCAAAGCTCCAGGGAAAACAGCCCCTGCCTGTTCAGCCTCTCCCTATAGCTCAGATCCTCCAACCCTGGCAACATCCTTGTGAATCTTTTCTGAACCCTTTCAAGTTTCACAACATCCTTCCAATAGAAAGGAGACCAGAATTGTATGCAATATTCCAACAGTGGTCCAACCAATGTCCTGTACAGCTGCAACATGACCTCCAAGCTCCTGTACTCAATACTCTCACCAATAAAGGAAAGCATACCAAACGCCTTCTTCACTATCCTATCTACCCGCGACTCCACTTTCAATGAGCTATGAACCTGCCCTCCAAGGTCTCTGTTCAGCAACACTCCCTAGCACCTTACCATTAAGTGTATACGTCCTGTTAAGGTTTGCTTTCCCACAATGCAGCACCTCACATTTATTTGAATTAAACTCCATCTGCCACTTCTCAGCCCATTGGCCCATCTGGTCCAGATCCTGTTGTAATCTGAGGTAACCCTCTTTGCTGTCCACTACACCTCCAATTTTGATGCCATCTGCAAACTTACTAACTGTACCTCATATGCTCGCATCCAAATCATTTATGTAAATGACAAAAAGTAGAGGACCCAGCACCGATCCTTGTGGCACTCCACTGGTCACAGGCCTCTAGTCTGGAAAACAACCCTCCACCACCACCGTCTGTCTTCTACCTTTGAGCCAGCTCTGTATCCAAATGGCTAGTTCTCCCTGTTTCTGTGAGATCTAATCTTGCTCACCAATCTCCCATGGGGAACTTTGTCGAATGCCTTACTGAAGTCCCTATAGATCACATCTACTGCTCTACCCTCATTAATCTTCTTTGTTACTTCCTCAAAAAACGCAATCAAGTTTGTGAGACATGATTTCCCACGCACAAAGCCATGTTGACTATCCCTAATCAGTCCTTGACTTCCCAAATACATGTACATCCTGTCCCTCAGGATTCCCTCCAACAACTTGCCCACCACCGAGGTCAGGCTCACTGGTCTATAGTTCCCTGGCTTGTCCTTACCACCCTTTTTAAACAGTAGCACCACGTTAGCCAACCTCCAGTCTTCCAGCACCTCACCTGTGACTATCAGTGATACAAATATCTCAGCAAGGGGCCCAGTAATCTCTTCTTTAGCTTCCCACAGAGTTCTCGGGTACACCTGATCAGGTCCTGGGGATTTATCCACCTTTATGTGTTTCAAGACATCCAGCACTTCCTCCTCTGTAATATGGACATTTTGCAAGGTGTCACCATCTATTTCCCTACAGTCTATATCTTCCATATCCTTTTCCACAGTAAATGCTGATGCAAAATACGCGTTTAGTGTCTCCCCAATTTTCTGTGGCTCCACACAAAGGCCGCCTTGCTGATCTTTGAAGGGCCCTATGCTCTCCCTCGTCACTCTTTTGTCCTAAATGTATTTGTAAAAACCCTTTGGATTCTCCTTAACTCTATTTGCCAAGCTATCTCATATCCCCTTTTTGCCCTCCTGATTTCTCTCTTAAGTATACTCCTACTGCCTTTATACTCTTCTAAGGATTCACTCGATCTATCCTGTCTGTACCTGACATATGCTTCCTTCTTTTTCTTAACCAAATACTTAATTTCTTTAGTCATCCAGCATTCCCTATACCTCCCAGCCTTCCCTTTCACCCTAACAGGAATATACTTTCTCTGGATTCTCATTATCTCATTTCTGAAGGCTTCCTATTTTCCAGCCATCCGTTAACCAGCGAACATCTACCCCCAATCAGCTTTTGAACGTTCTTGCTTAATACCATCAAAGCTGGCCTTTCTCCAATTTAGAGTTTCAACTCTTAGACCTGATCTATTCTTTTCCATCACTATTTTAAATCTAATAGAATTATGGTCGCTGGCCCCAAAGTGCTCCCCCACTGACACCTCAGTCACCAGCCCTGCCTTGTTTCCCAAGAGTAGGTCAAGGTTTGCACCTTCTCTAGTAGGTACATCCACATACTGAATTGGAAAGTTTTCTTGTACACACTTAACAAATTCCTCCCCACCTAAACCCTTAACACTATGGCAGTCCCAGTCTATGTTTGGAAAGTTAACATCCCCTACCATAATCACCCTATTATTCTTACAGATAGCGGAGATCTCCTTACAAATTTGTTTCTCAATTCCCTCTGACTATTAGGGGGTCTATAATACAATCCCAATAAGGTGATCATCCCTTTCTTATTTCTCAGCTCCACCCAAATAACTTCCCTGGATGTATTTCCAGGAATATCCTCCCTTAGCACAGCTGTAATGCTATCCCTCCAATCTTGCCTCCCTTTCTATCCTTCTTGTAGCATTTGTATCCTGGAACATCTCGCCCACATACCACACCTCCGCCCTCAGACCCCACCCCTCCAACCATAACAAGGACAGAACGCCCCTGGTGCTCACCTTTCACCCTGACAACCTTCACATAAACCAAATCATCCGCCGACATTTCCGCCACCTCCAAAAAGATCCCACCATCAGGGGTATATTTCCCTCCCCACCCCTTTCCGCCTGCCGCAAAGACCGTTCCCTCCGTGACTACCTGGTCAGGTCCACGCCCCCCTACAACCCACCCTCCCATCCTGGCACTTTCCCCTGCCACCGCAGGAACTGTAAAACCTGTGCCCACACCTCCTCGCTCACCTCTATCCAAGGCCCTAAAGGAGCCTTCCACATCCATCAAAGTTTTACCTGCACATCCACTAATATCATTTATTGTATCCGTTGCTCCCGATGCGGTCTCCCTCTACATTGGGGAGACTGGGCATCTCCTAGCAGAGCGCTTTAGGGAACATCTCCGGGAAATCCGCACCAATCAACCACACCGCCCCGTGGCCCAACATTTCAACTCCCCCTCCCACTCTGCCGAGGACATGGAGGTCCTGGGCCTCTTTCACCGCCGCTCCCTCACCACCAGACGCCTGGAGGAAGAACGCCTCATCTTCCTCCTCGGAACACTTCAACCCCAGGGCATCAATGTGGACTTCAACAGTTTCCTCATTTCCCCTTCCCCCACCTCACCCTAGTTCCAAACTTCCAGCTCAGCACTGTCCCCATGACTTGTCCGGACTTGTCCTACCGGCCTGTCCCCTTTTCCACCTATCCATTCCACCCTCTCCTCCCTGACCTATCACCTTCATACCCTCCCCCACTCACCCATTGTACTCTATGCTACTCTCTCCCCACCCTCCTCTAGCTTATCTCTCCACGCTTCAGGCTCTCTGCCTTTATTCCTGATGAAGGGCTTTTGCCTGAAACGTCGATTTCGCTGTTCCTTGGATGCTGCCTGAACTGCTGCGCTCTTCCAGCACCACTGATCCAGAATATGGTTTCCAGCATCTGCAGTCATTGTTTTTACCTGGAACATTTAGCTGCCAGTCCTATCCATCCCTGAGCCATGTTTCTGTAATTGCTATGATATCCCAGCCCCATGTTCCTAACCATGCCCTGAGTTCCATCTGCCTTCCCTGTTAGGCCCCTTGCTTTGAAATAAATGCAGTTTAATTTTTTACTCCTACCTTGTCCCTGCCTGCCCTGACTGTTTGACTCACTTCTGTTCTCAACTGTATCAGTCTCAGATTGATCTCTTTCCTTACTATCTCCCTGGGTCTCACCTCCCCACCTTACTAGTTTAAATCCTCCTGAGCAACTCGAGCAAAATTCCCTGCTAGTATATTAGTCCCCTTCCTATTTAGGTGCAATCTATCCTTCTTGTACAGGTCACTTCTACCCCAAAAGATATTCCTATGATCCAAAAATGTGAATCCTTCTCCCATACACCATTCAGCAGGAATGAGCCGAAATGTCGATTTTCCTGCTCCTCGGATGCTGTCTGACCTGCTGTACTTTTCTAACACTATCCTAATCTTGATTCTGATCTCCAGCATCTGACGTCTTCACTTTCGCCTGCATCTCCAATCAGTCTGGTGTGGAAATGTCCACAGAACCGTTAGCAAGAATGTGACAAAGTTTTGAACAGTTATAATATTGACAAAAACAAACTTCAAGATTGAACAAGATCAAGCAAAACCAATCTCAGAGATTTGTCCAGTTCCCAGTGGCAATGATGCTCAGTCCTGCATTCCTGATAACAAATATACACAAATATAAAATATTGCATTAGCTGCCCATTCTATACAAGCCTGGGAGACATCTATTGCTGGAAAAGCGCAGCAGGTCAGGCAGCATCCAAGGAGCAGGAGAATCGACGTTTCGGGCATGAGCTATTCCTGAAGAAGGGCTCATGCCCGAAACGTTGATTCTCCTGCTCCTTGGATGCTGCCTGACCTGCTGCGCTTTTCCAGCAACACATTTTCAGTTCTGATCTCCAGCATCTGCAGTCCTCACTTTCTCCTGGGAGACATCCATAAATGAAAACCTGCCCAATATTGCTTGATTTCAGCAAATGGAATAAATAAAAATTACCCCCAGTAAATTTATTTTGAAGGTGCAATGAGTTGTTCGGTCGGGAATTATGGCAGTCATCTTTGGGCACAGTGAGATCTAACGAGGAGTCAGTTAATCAGTTTTCTGCTTGCTGCTATGAGTTGTTGGTCGAGGACAGAATAGGAGAAGCTCCCACCCCCTTTTACCAGTAAAGCAGAACCTCATCTGAGCTCAGGAGCAGAAATGAGAGCCTCAGTTTAATCACAGATTGGGGTTCAGTTGATGCATTAACCCAGCAACTCAGTTGTCCCAAGATGGACACTGACCACTGATGAAAGATGGGAGTTAAAATCGAGCCTTTTGTCTGTAACAGGGCTCTTGCTGTAGAATGTAATGTCTTTAAAAGGAGCAGTGTCAGTGAGGTCCCAAGAAGAAGCAGTTGTTTAAATAAACTCGCTTTTCTCCTTTTCCTTCCTGAAGCTCAGATGTAATCTGCTGTGCTTTCAGAGTGACAACACCAACCAAGTCCTGGCTTGTGTGGCTGTTTGTGTTCTGGTAAAACTGAATTTATGGTCTAGATGAATTCTGATCCAACCTTTGAATGAGCTGACGTCAGGGGCTGCCTCTGCTGGATTGTGGACAGGCTGGTTATAGAGGCTGAGGCAACAGTGGAATGTCATCTCCCTTATAAGGAAAAGCTACAGCCCGTTCTGGTCTGGTCACTGGCTGTCAGAATTGTTCAGGCTGTTTAGTTACTTTGCTGGCAACTCCCAGGTTCTCCAGTGTCAATTTAAGATTGCTCTCCTCCATAAAGCAAACACTAACACTTTTCTCATTCGTGGAGGTGGGTGTTATTGGCAAAGCTGAAATGTACCATCCATTCTCAGTTACCCAGAGGATGTATATACGGTGAACAACCTTTATTTTAAAGTGCCAGCTCATTAGGGCCACTTCTGAGGGGATTGAATCATAAAACACAGAGGAAGGCCATTCAATCCAATGTGTATATACCAAATACCCAAGTAGTTACACATCACACACCCTTTCCCTATAACTCTGCAAAATGTTTCCTTTCCTGATATTTATTCAATTACCTTCTGAAAGGTTCAATTTAATCAGCCTCCACCGCCCTGTCAGGCTGTAGGTTTCAGATCACAGCAACTCGCTGTGTGAAAAATATTCTCTTTGACTACTTCTCTGTGAAACTGGGGTCCCATACTGGCTCAGATTGGATAAGGATGACAGACTTCCTGAAAGGACATGAGTGAACCGTTGGACAATCCAACAGCTTTACACTCACTCCTATTGTCAGAGTTTCTTTGGGCTGTCATGTGGGGATTTTTAAAGTTTTAATTCTGATTTGGGAGAACACCATTCCCTGCACATTCCCCTCCAAGCCACTCACCATCCTGACTTGGAAATATATCGCTGTTCCTTCACTGTCACTGGGTCAGATTACTGACACTATACCTACAGCATACAGAGAGAAGAAGGCAATTATTCCAAATACCTGCTCCCATTGTCAATGTCTCGTGAATTCTTGCAGTGCAACATGTAGACGGTGCACAGTGCTGCTGCTGTGCTCAAGGGAGCAGAGTGCTGATGCTTGTGGATGTGGTGGCAATCAAGTGGCTGCTTTGTCCTGGATGGTGTGAAGCTTCTTGAGTGTAGTTGGAGTTGCACCCATCCAGGCAAGTGGGGAGTATTCCATCACACTCCTGATGTGCCATGTAAACTGTGGGGGGGTCAGGAGTGGGTTAGTCAATGTAGGGTTCCCAGTCTCTGACCTGCTCTTGAAGGTACAGTGGTTATACAGCTAGATCAATTAAATTTCAGGATGATAATAACCCTCTGGGTGTTGATAGTAGGTGTGTCAAAGATGGTGTTGTCATTGAATGTCATGGAGAGGGTAGAGTGGACAATCAAGGGAGAATTTTAGTCTGCTTTATATAGTCATAGAGACGTACAGCATGGAAACAGACCCTTCAGTCCAACTCATCCATGCCAACCAGATATCCCAACCTAATCTAATCCCATTTTCCAGCACATGGTCCATATTTTTCTACACCTTTCCTATTTATACACCCATCCAGATGCCTTTGAAATGTTGAAAAATGTGTTGCTGGGAAAGCACAGGTCAGGCAGCATCCAAGGAGCAGGAGAATCGACATTTTGGGCATAAGCCCTTCTTCAAGAATGAGGAGAGTGTGCCAAGCAGGCTAAGATTTGTGAGACATGATTTCCCACGCACAAAGCCATGTTGACTATCCCTAATTAGTCCTTCCCTTTCCAAATAAATGTACATCCTGTTCCTCAGGATTCCCTCCAACAACTTGCCCACCATCGAGGTCAGGCTCACTGGTCTATAGTTCCCTGGCTTGTCCTTACCACCCTTCTGAAATAATATGAAGAAAATTAAATTAAAATAGCAAGACTAACTAAAACAAGCTGTTGTATTTAGATTGGAATATTTGAAATTCATCTTGAGATGCTCTAATGAAAACCTGCTGTTTAGTTTTTCTAAGGCACGTTGTGTAGGGACTGGGAACAGCTGAGCTATAGTGGGAGAGCTGCAAATGTAGACGATGATTCTGGAAATGAAAAGCTGCTGATCTTTGCCTGTAATCCTCCTCACTTGGAGTTTTGTTTGCAGTTTTAGCCCCACCTGCATTCCTGCAGTCAGTGAGACAGCAGCAGCTTCTCATTTCATTTGCAAGGACCTGACTACAAACAGAACCCTGGCTGTTCCCACATCTCATTTACAGTCTTTCAAGACTTACTTTTGTTTTAATCCCACCACCTTTTTCAGTTATCTCTGTACATTTCAAAGGTGTCCTGTGCCCCTTCATTTCCCTGAATCCAAAGACCTCTTATCCATGACACTGGGTGTGAATTTATGGAGTTATGGAGTCCTCGCAAATCAGCCAATGGTAAAAGATTTACAGAGAAAAAACAAATTCCAGTTGCTATGGTGAAAGAGGAGTACTGACCGTCCAACAGTAAGGCATCCCTTCAATACTGATCCTCCGACAGTGCGGCGCTCTCTCAGTACTGACTCTCCAACAGTGCGGCAGTCCCTCAGTACTGACCATCCGACACTGTGGCACTCTCTCAGTACTGACCCTCCGTCAGTGCAGCACTCCCTCAGCACTGACCCTCTGACAGTGCAGCACTCCCTCAGCACTGACCCTCTGACAGTGCAGCACTCCCTCAGCATTGACCCTCTGACAGTGCAGCACTCCCTCAGCACTGAACCTCCTACAGTGCGGCACTCCCTCAGTACTGACCGTCGGACACTGTGGCACTTTCTCAGTACTGACCCTCCGTCAGTGCAGCACTCCCTCAGCACTGACCCTCTGACAGTGCAGCACTCCCTCAGCACTGACCCTCTGACAGTGCAGCACTTCCTCAGCACTGACCCTCCGACATTGCTGCACACTCTCAGCACTGACCCTCCGACAATGTGGCATTCGCTCAGCACTGACCCTCTGTCTCTCTGCACTGGGTAGTTATTGTTGATTGTGAACGATTTGCTGTGTGGGTGGAATTCATTCAGCCTCCCCCTGCGTGGACTCTGAGCTCTGTACTTGGATGAAACAATACAGTTTCTGTCAATCACCACTGTTAGCTTTTTAAGTGGGAATGACTAATGGATGGGAAAAACATACTTAATACTTCAAGAAACCTTGAGAAAGCTAGAAACAAACAATAATGTTTTAATTGTGTTAAAAAAATCACACAATACCAGGTTAGAGCCCAACAGGTTTATTTGGAAGCACTAGTTTTTAGACCGCTGCTCCTTCATCAGGTGGTTTTGGAGAGTAAGACACAGAATTTATATCAATACTTTACAGTGTGATGTAACTGAGGTTTTAATTGGGGGCACGGAGGAAGTGGGTTTTTTGTTGGAAGTTTGGTTGGATGGATTGGTGCTGGTTTTATTTTCACATGTGATGTGTTATTTGGACAGGCCTGTGTTCTGGCATGGGTCCAACATTGAGCAGTGAGCCTCAGACGTGTCTGCAGACACTGAACAAACAGACTGAAATCGGAGGCATTCTGCATTTTCCACAGTACAGCGTCCCTATCCGAACAGCAGACTTGCTCTCAGCGGCATGGTTCAGAGACTGTCACTGAGGCGGGGGTGTCCTGCCTCAGCCAGCCTCAGGTCAGCACCCACTGGGTGGGAGCACAGGCCTGTCGAGCAGGCCTCATTGCACACAAGCAGCTCCTGATGCTCGGTGAGCTTGGGCCGTGAGGCTGTGATGAAGGTCCACTGGTCACAGTACAATCCCTGCCACATCTGCTTCAGTCTTCAGCACACTTTGCTCACTTAGTCAGGCAGAGAATAAACAGGACGCCTGTCTCATGATAACCACACACCAGGTGCTCACAGCCAACCATCTGGGATTGGTTAAGCTTTGTGTAGCTCTGTGACTTGGCTGACTTCCCTGGTTAAGGAATGTGAATAGTAATCGCCTGGTACAACTGTACTGAGCACAGTTCAGCTCACGGTTAACCTTTTACCCTCCTTCACTACCTGTTTCCAGGTGAAATATGTTAGGAGAATGAATATGCAATATTCCTTTTGGAAGATACTCTTTTCTCTGTTAATTTTCCTCACTCCTTCCTTTTCTGATAATACTGCTCCCAACATCAATGTCAGGGAGTTCTGCACTTCATTTCACCACCAGACTGAGAAAGAGAAGTGACTGGGGGATCAGACTCTGAGTGTGTGTGTGTGTGTGTGTGTGTGTGTGTGTGTGTGTGTGTGTGTGTGTGTGTGTGTGTGTGTGTGTAGGAGTAGTCCTCAGTTCCTTCTGCCCGTTCTGCTATTCAATAAGATGTGACCATTCTGATTGTGGCTATAACTCCACTTCCTGCCTATCGCGTCTACTCCCTTGTAGATCAGAAATCTGTCAAACCCAATGCTCAATACCTTCAATAGCCTAGCCTCTTCAATAGCTTCAATAACCCAACATTCAGTATCTTAGATAACCCAGCTTCCACTGCTTTCTTGGAGAATGCCAAACATTAGCATCCTCTATGATAAGAAATCCCTCCTCATCTCTGATTTAAGACTCCTTAACTATGATCCTAGTTCTAGAAATCCAAACAAGGGGAGACATCTGCTCAGCACCTGCCCTGTCAATATAAACCCTCTTGGAATCTTTTATGTGTCAATTAAATTGTCTATCTTACATCTAAACTCCATGAGTGTGGTTCATACCTGCCCAATCCTTTCTTTAATATAACCCCTTGATCGCACGAACCAGCAGAGCCCTATCTGAAGCACTGCCAATACAAGTTTATCCTTAACTAAGCAAACCAAAACTATATGTAGTATACTATGTGCCCTCTCACTAACTCATTAACTTTATTTACCTCCATACACACCACCCATCCCAGGCGACATTCCAAGGGTTTCAAAATCGTGGGAGGCAGATGGAGGAGGACAGCGAGATGGCCTGTGTTGAAGGGAGGGGCAGGACAATGGAAGGAAAAACATCAATCCCTGTCTTTGGACTCTCAAAGCAGATCCAATTCTCTGCTGGTTAACCAACAGGTAAGCCTGTGGATAAAGCTTCTTGTCCCTGTCGAGAGGTTGCAGCTGGGAATGAGACATCAAATACAGCAAGAGTCCAGACATCTACACTGCCAGGGCTGAGTGTGTGAGCTGTAGACCTTCAGAACACTCCTCTCTGCTTCATCCTCTTTGCAAACCTCCAGGGATTTCACACAAGTTATAGT
Organism: Hemiscyllium ocellatum; assembly: GCF_020745735.1. Taxonomy (NCBI): domain Eukaryota; kingdom Metazoa; phylum Chordata; class Chondrichthyes; order Orectolobiformes; family Hemiscylliidae; genus Hemiscyllium; species Hemiscyllium ocellatum. The sequence continues at coordinate 2,172,538 of NC_083425.1, read as the reverse complement.
TGCCTTTTAAGTGCAAAATAGCAAAAGACTTTTTATGTCCACCATAATCCTGGTTAGTCCAGGGTTCACTTCAAAATGAAAAGAACAGTTGAAAAGTTGCCCTGATAGTTTTCCAGGAATTAGGGAGATTGAATTTTTAACAGTGTAATGCTCAGGTCAGTGTGGAGATTTATTACATACAGATCAGGATAGCAACAGCTCAGGTTCCAAACCGGACTGTGAGGAAAACGGCCTTCCTCATTGTTTCTCACTTTCATCAAGTGGCCATTTGCAGTCATTCCCTCAGCTGCCAGTCTCCCACACTGTACCCAGAGACTCACTGGCACGCTCTGTCAGTTGATATTGCTGTCACCTCCAGAAACGGGCGCATCATTCAATATACAAATCCCAATTCAGATTCTGCGCATCGCATCAATTGATGCTCACAATGAGGTGTCAAGGGAGCACCGCACTGTCAGACGGTCAGGACTGAGGGAATGCCGCACTGTCAGACGGTCAGGACTGAGGGAATGCCGCACTGTCAGACGGTCAGGACTGAGAGACAGCCACACTGTCAGAGGGTCAGGACTGAGGGAAAGCTGCACTGTCAGACGGTCAGGACTGAGGGAGAGCCACACTGTCAGAGGTCAGGACTGAGGGAGAGCCACACTTTCAGAGAGTCAGTGCTGAGGGAGTGGGTACTGTCAGAGGATCAGTACTGAGGGAGTGCCACACTGTCGGAGGGTCAGCGCTGAGCAAGTGCTGCACTGTCAGAGTGTCAGTACTGAGGGAGTGCTGCACTGCCAGTATCAGTGCTGGGGGAGTGCTGCATTGACGGAGGGTCAGTGCTGAGGGTGTGCCACACTGTCAGAGTGTCAGTACTGAGCGAGTGCTGCACTGTCGGAGGGTCAGCACTGAGCGAGTGCTGCACTGTCGGAGTGTCAAGGCTAAGGGAGTGCCATACTGTGGGAGGGTCAGTGCTGAGGGAGTGCCGCACTGTCGGAGGGTCAGTGCTGAGGGAGTGGGCACTGTCGGAGTGTCAGCGCTGAGCGAGTGTTGCACTGTCGGAGGGTCAGCGCTGAGTGAGTGCTGCACTGTTGGAGTGTCAGCGCTGAGCGAGTGTTGCACTGTCGGAGGGTCAGTGCTGAGCGAGTGCTGCACTGTCGGAGGGTCAGTGCTGAGCGAGTGTTGCACTGTCGGAGGGTCAGCGCTGAGCGAGTGCTGGACTGTCGGAGGGTCAGTGCTGAGGGACTGCTGCACTGTCAGAGGGTCAGTGCTGAGGGACTGCTGCACTGTCAGAGGGTCAGTGCTGAGGGACTGCTGCACTGTCGGAGGGTCAGTGCTGAGGGACTGCTGCACTGTCGGAGGGTCAGCGCTGAGCGAGTGCTGGACTGTCGGAGGGTCAGTGCTGAGGGACTGCTGCACTGTCAGAGGGTCAGTGCTGAGGGACTGCTGCACTGTCGGAGGGTCAGTGCTGAGGGACTGCTGCACTGTCGGAGGGTCAGTGCTGAGGGACTGCTGTACTGTCGGAGGGTCAGTGCTGAGGGAGTGCCGCACTGTCAGTGTTGCTGGGCCAAACTCCAGCAAGTCTGGCCCTCACAATATTCCCAATTGGATCATTCTGAAACGCTGTGTTCCCTTGCTATCACATGAAGTTTTATTTTACCAGTCATCTTGTCCTGGAAACTAAATCTCACAAAGACCAAGTTTTCTGAATACAAATAATCCAGCCCTTTAACAACACAGCTCTAAACATTGAATTTGTTTTTGAAGAGTTATCAAGTTACCACTGTGAGAACACTCTCTGCTCCACCCTGGGATGTGCCCTGACCTGCCTCATTCACACACTCAGCTGCTGGTTCCCGATCAGATTTGGCCCAGCCTCTGTGGGATCTTGCTGACTCACTGCTAGCTCTAACTCTGCAACAATTAACCAGCCTCACCCTCAATGAAACAAAAGCACCTTCCATTTTACTTCCACCTCGTTTTTCCACTGAGCTCGGTGTAATTGAATGCAGCCAGTGTAGCAGGGAGACAGGCTGTGCTAAGCGTTTATCACACTAACTTGTCACAAAGCACAGGGGCCTTTGTGCCTCTAATCCACTGTCAGTGCTTTGCTGATGCACAGTCTTTCATTGAACACACTGTAATCTGACCTGCGTCACTCCGTCCATCCGTGTCCTGACAGCAAGGCACTGCCACTGTTTGTATCTGATTACCCCTGAACCAGGGACAGCCGGAATGCAAAAACATCAACAAGACCTGCTCGTATTTAAATAAATTAAAACCAAATTACAGTGGACACTGAAAATCAGAACTAAACACAGAGAATGCTGGAGAAACTCAGCAGGTCTGGCAGCATCTGTGAGAGAGAAAAATAGAGTTAACATTTAAAATCTGGTGTGACTCTTCTTCAGAGGTGTTCGAGTTCCAAAGAGGAATCATATTGGACTCAAAATGTTAACTCTGTTTCTCTCTCCACTGGTATTGCCAGACCTGCTGAGGTTCTCCAGCATTTTACAAAATAATTTCCATTTAACTATCTCTGACTTAAACAACATGAAGGAACACTCCAGATATATTAGACTGCTGTGCTGCATTGAGGGAGTGCCGCACTGCCGGAGGGTCAGTACTGAGGGAGTGCTACACTGTCGGAGGGTCAGTACTGAGGGAGTGCTATAATGTCGGGGGGTCAGTACTGAGGGAGTGCTACACTGTCGGGAGGTCAGTACTGAGGGAGTGCTACACTGTCGGGGAGTCGATACTGAGGGAGTGCCGCACTGTTGGAGGGTCAGTGCAGAGGGAGTGCCGTGCAGTCGGACGGTCAGTGCTGAGGGAGTGCCGCACTGTCGGAGGGTCAGTGCTGAGGGAGTGCCACACTGTCGGAGGGTCAGTGCTGAGGGAGTGCCACACTGTCGGAGGGTCAGCGCTGAGGGAGTGCCGCACTGTCGGAGGGTCAGTGCTGAGGGAGCGCCGCACTGTCGGAGTGTCAGTGCTGAGGGAGTGCCGCACTGTCGGAGTGTCAGTGCTGAGGGAGTGTGCACTGTCGGAGGGTCAGTGCTGAGGTGACTAGGTAAAGGGGTGCGGGTCGGTGTGGGCTTGTTGGGCCGAAGGGCCTGTTTCCACACTGTAAGTAATCTAATCTAAAGCAAGCAGGTCACGTAGTAGAGCTCTGAACGTAAACAACTTGCAGTAGGGAGATCCTGGAACAGGTCACCACTGTGTTTGTGTTCAATGTATTTTGGTGTTTGTACAAGCAAGGAGAAGGATGGGCCTCTTGGCCGCTCCATTCAATAACCTCATGGCTGATCACATTTTAACCTCAGCTCTTCATTCCTGCATCTCCCTTAGAATCTCTCACTCCCTTGGTCAACAAGAATCTATCCACCTCTGCCTTGGTAATATTTAAACGTTCTGCATCCACTGTATTTTGAGGAAGGAAGTTTGAAAAATTCACAATCCTCAGAGAGAAAAAATGGTTTCCCCATCTCTGTGTTAAATGGGTAACCCCTTATTTTGAAATTATGACCCATGTTCTAGAACCTTCCACGAGAGGAAATAGCCTTTCCACATCTACCTAGTCATACTCCCTCATGACCTTAAGTTCCAGTTATATCACCTCTCAGTCTTCTAAACTCTACTGGATATAGACCTGGCCTGTCTAGCTTTTCCCCAGAAGGCCATCTGCTTATTCCAGGTATTAGACTGGTAAACCTTCTCTGAATTGCTTCCAATGCATTAGCATCCTTATGTTCATAGTGACCAATATTGTACAGAGCACTCCAGATGCAGTCTCACCAATTCCCTGTATACCTGAGGCATACACTTGAATTCAATTCCCCTCCCCATAACTGACAACATTCTAATAGCTTTCCTGATTACTTGCTGAATGTGCAGACTAACCTTCTGTGATTCATACACTAGGAGACTCAGATCTCTCTGTATCTCAGTGCTCTGAAACCTCCTAATATTTAAATAATTTGCTTCTTTTTTATAAAGTGAAAGCATCATATTCCATTTTAATTTCTGTCAAAAGTAAATTCTATTCACAATAGCTTTGACTCCATTCTCAGTATATGTTATGTGTGAGTTTTCATCATCTGCCAAATAGAAATCACCTGAAGCCCCTAATTTATGGCGCAGCTTCCCATGGGCTCAGATGGTCTGTACTCGCTGCTTCTACAAATTCTCAAAGTGTTACCCTGACTTTCTACTGGACTCTGATTTCATTTATGTTCCTGTGAGATTACAATTAATATTGCAGTTGGTTTCAATACTGCAAGAGACATTGCGGGGCACCTGGCTGATATTTTTGAATCATTGTTAGCCACAAATGAGGTCCCGGAAGACTGGAGGGTTGCAAATGTTGTGTTGTTATTCAAGACAGGTTGCAAAAAAAACCTGGGAACTATAGACCAGTAAGCCTAACATCTGTGGTGGCTAGGTTACCTGAAAGGATTCTGAGGGATAAGATTCCATGCATTTGGAAAGACAGAGTTTGATTAGAAGTAGTCAGCATGGCTTTCTGCATGGGAGATCATGCCTCACAAATCTTTGATGGAGTGACCAGGAAGGTTGACAAGGGTGGTAGATATAGTCTATATGGATTTCAGTAAGGCCTTTGATAAGGTTCCACATGATAGGTTGGTCTGGAAGGTTAGATCACATGGAATCCAGGGGGAGCCAGCAAATTGGATACACACTTACCTTGATGATAGGAAGCAGAGGGTAATAGTGGAAGGATGCTTGTTGGACTGGAGGCCTGTGAGTAGTGGAGTGCCTCAGGGGTCAGTGCTGGGCCCATTGCTGTTTGCTATCAATGTCAGTGATTGGCTGAGAATGTACAAGGCAGGATTAGGAAGTTTGCAGGGGACAGTAAAATAGGCAGCATCGTGGACAATGAGGAAGGTTCTCAGAAATTGCAGCAGGACCTTGATCAGTTGGGGAAGTGGGCCGAGAAAGGGCAAATGGAGTTTAATATAGATAAGTGTGAGGTCTTGCATTTTGGAAAGTCAAATTAAGGTAGAAGTTTCATGGTGAATAGCAGGACCTTAAGGAGTGCAGTGGAACAGAGGGACCTTGGAGTTCAGGTACATGGTTCTCTCAAAGTGGAGTCCCAGGTAGACAGGGCAATGAAGAAAGCTTTTGGCACACTGGCCTTGATCAGTCAGGGCACAGAGTATAGAAGTTGGGAAGTTATGTTACAGTTATACAGGATTCACTTGGAGTATTGTGTTTAGGTTTGGTCACCTTGCTATAGGAAGGATGTTATTAAACTGGAAAGAATGCAAAGGAAATTTACAAGGATGTTGCCAGGCCTCAATGGTCTGAGTTATAGGGAGAGATCGGACAAGCTCGGACATTTTTCTTTAGAGCGTAGGAGACTGAGGGGGTCCTTTTAGAGGTGTGTAAGATCATGAGAGGTGTGGATAGGATGAATGCACTCAGCCTTTTTCCCAGGGTTGGGGAATTGAGGACGAGAGGGCACCAGTTTAAGTTTAGAGGGTAAAGAGTAAAAGTAAAGATTGATGGAGTAGCAGAAAGCATACGGATTGTGAAAGAATACAGGAGAATATAGATAGACTGGAGATTGGGCAGAGTAGTGGCAGATGGAGATCATCCAGGCAAATGTGAGGTGATGCATTTTGGGAGTCTAATTCTAGATTGAATTATACTGTAAACAGAAGAGCCTTTGGAAAAGTTGATGAGCAGAGAGATCTCGGAGTTCAGGTTCATTATTCTTTAAACTTTGAGATGCCAAGTTTGTGTTTGTAACTGTAACAGTTTGTAATCTGCAATGATTATAGTCCAAACAGTGTTGGACTGAGGCATAGAATTTAGTTAGTAAATCATTGTCCTCACCCCAACTCATTCACAGCCCATAGCTCATGATCATTTAAAGGACACTAGCTCTTTAAATCAAATCAAATTTAACTCCAAAGCAGCTATTCCCATTAACCCACCAATACCATCAGTGGTAGGAAGCTGAGAGACACCTTATTCAGTTGCTGTTTGGTGCATTCCCTTTCTGCACAATAGTGTGTAAATAGCAGAGTAACGCGGTACATGCGCTCAGCTTTAAGCCATACATCCACCAGGCTTTCACCCCATTATGGCTGTGCTGGTTCATCGAAAGAGTTAGGCAACTTGACACCTGTCCCTCCCTTCCTCCATAATCCCTAAATATTTTCCACTTAATTCATCCCATAAACTCTTTCAAAAGTTGTTACTGAATCTGTATCTATCACAATCTGAGGTTCTCTCGTGTACTGCCACATGCTGCTGACATGCCCACTATACCATTCTGTTAATGACAGTAAGCAGGTCCCCTGGGCAGGAAATTACCTAGAGAACCCACAGCACCAGCTGGCTGGGATTACTTGCAGGAGAGATTGGTGTTGTTGATGCTGGAGGGTGTTATGGGGGCAATCCCAGTCTCCTTCTGCAAGTTTGAGTTGGATTCAGTGCTGACCCTGTCCCTGACCATGCCCTTCCCTCAGGTGGTAGTGCCTAAAATGTTGTGCTGGGAGAGATTGCCAGCATATGAAACTGAATCCCATGCAGGAACTAGGAGTTAAGGTCAGGAAGCCACTCTCTCGTGTGTCCTTCACTTGGTCAATGATCAGCCAGAGAGCAGGAGGTAGAGGTTCACACTCAGACTGACACGACATGCAGACTCAACCAGTCAAACAGTTAAAAGGATTTCAGATCCGGTTCGAGAATTTGCATCGTTCTGTTCAGTCACAAAATGCTTAATGCATTGGAATTCTGAAGTGAGTGGAAAATATGGCAGTAATTCATTAACTATTCATTAACCATTGATAATCCGAACCATGTTGACGGCTGCTATAGGTCATTAAACTTCAAACCCACCCATACCCCTCTGATTCCAGATCAGAGTTCATCACGGTATCACATACAGACCCTCTGACAGTGCAGCATTCTCACAGCACTGACCCTCCGACAGTGCGGCACTCCCTCAGCACTGACCCTCTGATAATGCAGCACTCCCTCAGCACTGACCCTCCGACAATGCGGAACTCCCTCAACACTGATCCTCCGACAGTATGGCACTCCCTCAGCACTGACCCTCCGACACTGCGGCACTCCCTCAGCACTGACCCTCTGACAGTACGGCACTCCTTCAGCACTGACCCTCCGACAGTGCGGCTTTCCCTCAACACTGATCGTCCAACAGTGCAGCACTCCTCTCAGCACTGACCCTCTGATAATGCAGCACTCCCTCAGCACTAACCCTCTGAAAGTGCGGCACTCCTTCAGCACTGATCCTCTGAAAGTGCGGCACTCTTTCAGCACTGACCCTCCGACAGTGCGGCACTCCCTCAACACTGATCCTCCGACAGTATGGCACTCCCTCAGCACTGACCCTCCAACAGTGCAGCACTCCTCTCAGCACTGACCCTCTGATAATGCAGCACTCCCTCAGCACTAAACCTCTGAAAGTGCAGCACTCCTTCAGCACTGACCCTCCGACAGTGTGGCACTCCCTCAGCACTGACTCTCCAACAGTGCAGCACTCCTCTCAGCACTGACCCTCTGATAATGCAGCACTCCCTCAGCACTAAACCTCTGAAAGTGCGGCACTCCTTCAGCACTGACCCTCCGACAGTGTGGCACTCCCTCAACAATGATCCTCCGACAGTATGGCACTCCCTCAGCACTGACCCTCCGACAGTGCAGCACTCCCCCAGTACTGACCCTCTGACAGTGCGGCACTCTCTCAGTTTTAACCCTCTGACAGTGCAGTGCTCCTTCAGTTCTGACCCTCCAACAGTGCAGCACTCCCTCAGCACTGACCCGCTGATAATGCGGCACACCCTCACTACTGACCCTCCGACAGTGCAGCACTCCCTCAGCACTGTCCCTCTGACAGTGCGGCACTCATCAGCACTGTCCATCCGACAGTGCGGCACTCCCTCGGCACTGACCCTCCGACAGTGCAGCATTCCCTCAGCACTGACCCTCCGACAGTGCAGCATTCCCTCAGCACTGTCCCTCTGACAGTGCGGCACTCCCTCAGCACTGACACTCTGACAGTGCTGCACTCCCTCAGCACTGACCCTCCGACAGTGCGGCACTCCCTCAGCACTGACACTCTGACAGTGCCGCACTCCCTCAGCACTGACCCTCCGACAGTGCGGCACTCCCTCAGCACTGACCCTCTGACAGTGTGGCACTCCCTCAGCACTGACCCTCTGACAGTGCCGCACTCCCTCAGCACTGACCCTCCGACAGTGCCGCACTCCCTCAGCACTGACCGTCCAGAAGCGTACAAAGTTAAAAATCACACAACACCAGGTTATAGTCCAACAGGTTACTTTGGTAGCACTAGCTTTTGGAGCGCTGCTCCAGGTAGCTGTGGAGCAGGATCCTAAGACACAGAACTTACAGCAAAAGATCACAGTGTCATGCAACTGAAATGATATATTGAACAAACCTTGTTTGCTGTGAAGTATTTCATCTTTTAGAATGGGTTGCAGTTTTCAATTTATTAATATGTAAATCCCAGAACGTCATTTAAGTCACATTCTCAATATAACGTAAGGTTTTATTAAAAAAAGGTGACATCTCAGCTCAGACAATGGTTTAAGTGTGTGAGATTAGAGTCTGCCTTTATCCCAATCTTGAGTCATACTGGTTCTATTTCCAAAGTAGGAATTTATAAAATATGACATGGATTCACTGCCTGCAGATTGTGTGCTTTTTCAGCAAAATAGAATGTTTCTGCAAATGCAAGTTCACCTCATTGACTTATATGTGTGTGTGTGTGTGTGTGTGTGTGTGTGTGTGTGTGTGTGTGTGTGTGTGTGTGTGTGTGTGTGTGTGTGTGTGTGTGTGTGTGTTGGAGTATAAGCCTGTATGTGGGTGTGAGTGTGGAGGATGTGTGTGTGTGTATGAGAGAAGGCTGTGTGCATGTGTGAGTGTGTAAGAATGTGTGTGTATGTGGGCTTGTGTGCTTGTGTGTGAGAGAGTGTAGAGTGTAGTGGGGTCACCTCTAGTATGACATGAAGTCAAGGTCCTAGTTGAGACCATCTCCATGGGTACTGAACTTGGTGATCAGCCTCTGCTCGGCCATTCTGCATTGTTGCTTATCCGAAGTTCACCTGGAGTACAGTTACCCGAAGGTCCGAGGCCAAATGTCTCAGACCACTGAAGTGTCCCCTGTCTGACAGGGAACACTCCTGTCTAGTGATTATTGTGCAGTGTCCATTCATCCGTTGTAGCATTGGCTTGGCTTTGCCGGTGTACCATGTCTCAGAGCATCCTTGCTGCATAGTATGAGATAGATAACGTTGGCCAAGTCACATGAGTATCTGCCACGTGCATGGTGAGTGGTATCCCCACGTACATGGTGGTATCCGTGTCGGCATTCTGACACGTCTTGCAGCGTCTACTGTGACAAGGTTGTATGGTATTGTCCTGAAAGCTGGATAGTTTGCTGCGAACATTGATTGAGGTTTGGTGGGTGTTTAAAGGTGAGAAGTGGAGGTGTGGGGGAGGTCTTGGCGAGGTGCTCATCCTCATTGATAATGTGTTGCAGGCTGCAAAGAACATGACGTAGCTTTTCAGCTCCTGGGAAGTACTGGACAACCTGTCGGCTGCTGCACTTGTCTGTCTCCTGAGGAGGTCATTATGGTTCCTCGCTGTGGCATTGGCGATTGGTGAGTTGTGCATCATACCCTGTTGTTATGAGGGTGTCCTCCAGCAGTGTGGCACTCCCTCAGTATGACCCTCCAAATGTGTGGCACTCCCTCAGCCCTGCACTTGCATTTTGTGAGAACACATTCAGATTTCTGTCTCTCGGATTGAGTGTGTGCTGCATTGGGGAACAGTGACGCAGAGTCATGTGCAGGATGTTACTGTTTATCCGTCACTGCTCTGAATGTCTCTGGGTACAGCACCCTGGTATTGAAAGGGTATTTGGGAGCAGTAATAATGGCGATCTGTACATAAGTGATACCCAGGAGGCCTGGGCAGCTGTCTGTTGATGTAGATCTGGGTAGTGTGGTGAAGATTTTGTGCTCAGTCAGCCCTTGTGTGTACTGGTCTGGCTGCCAGTCTGCAGTGCTGACCAGACCAGTGTTTATATTCAGGAGGTAGTGAATAATATACTAGTCCTTTCCATAGAGCAGATCAGAGATCAACACTTCTTTTTTATTCACTCACTGGATGGAGGTGTCATAGTTTGGGCCAGCGTCTATTGCCCGTCCCTAGTTGCCCCTTGAAAAGGTGGAGGTGAGCTGCCTTTTTGACCCGCTGCAGTCCACCTGCTGTAGGGTAGACGCACAATGCCCTGAGGGAGGGAATTCCAGGATTCTGACCCGGCGACACTGAAGGAAGTGGGTGTGCTGCTGTATTCAGGCCAGACTGGGTAAAGGCAGCAGTTTTCCCTCCCTAATGCATGTGAATGGTATTGATAAAGTTCAAAATCCCCACGATGTGCAGGTTAGGGTGGATTTGCCATGGGACATGCAAGGTTACAAGGATAGGGTGTTGGGTCTGGTGGGTTGCTCTTTAGAGGGTCGGTGTGGACTCTATGGGTTGAATGGCCTGTTTCCACACTGTAGGGATTGTAGGATAATTACGAAGGAACTTTATCAGGTGGCAGGAAGGTGATTACTCAGATTGAAGTGGTCTGGCTGGAGAACCTCATGCACCATGAAGGAGAAGTGTTCTAATTGTGATTTGAACTGTGTAGCCTGATAGTGGGGGGGAGACTGATTCCACCACAACTTCCAAGATGAGGTTGGAAGATTGCTTGTAAAGAATGTTGTTTCAGAGCTATCGGGGAGTGGCACCTAACAGTCAAAGAACCAGCTCAGACAACATGGGGCCGAACGGCCTCCATCCATTGGAGCCGTTCCGTGAGTTTAAGATGAGCTGAAGAGGTACTCCCAGCTCCCTCTGTCTCGGCCTTCTTTTCTCTTCTGTTCCTCCTTTTCATTTGCCTGTTCTATCAGGCTGGTGATGGATTGGGTGTGTGGCATGGGTTAGGATGCAGACTAATGGGATGTGGGCCCTACTGGCTGGATTGCCCTGAGAAGTTGGTGGAGAGCCGTGTGCAGTCACCGGGGCTTAGTGCAGCAAGGACACTTGGAGAAGGAGCAGCGTGTGTGAGTGAGCATTCTGATGGACGAGTCATCTATAAATAGCCCCGACTGGTCATGTTTACAGAAGCATCGTTGCCATCTTTGGTGCCTTGGTGTCAATGTAAAGCAATAGGGTTTGCTGTGGTCACAGTGACGCTGTCTGACAGGCTAAATCTATCTGGGCAAGAGAGATTGTGCTGTGAGTGATTGAAACAGGGCGGAAAAATAGAACAGGACTCAATATTGTCACATGGCAGGCCAGGATTTCTACTCCTGATCACAAGGTGCTTACTGAACCCGGGATTCCTGACATTCAGAATGTAGGGCTTACTATAACGGCATGCAGCATTGAGCCAGGAACATTTCCAGCATCTGCTCGATCTTGGCTCGGGACAGTTCCCAAATTTAGGCTATTTTTCCAATGCTTTTTCCAAAGGTATTCTGTTTTGTTCACAGTTGGTTATTATGGGATGCTGGGTTCATTATCGAACTGCAGCCTGTTCTCTGAGATGAATCACTGTGCTGAATCAGCAGGAGGGCTGGGAGTTGGAGGGGCAGGGCTCTGGAGGCGGAGACTGGGTCAGGGGTCTGGGGTCTGGGATCTGGGGCTGGGGATTGGGGTCTGGGGATTGGGGCTGGAATCTGGGGTCTGGGGTCTGGGTCTGGGGACTGGGGTCTGGGTCTGGGGATTGGGGTCTGGGATCTTGGGGCTGGTGTCTGGGAGCTGGGACTGGGGATTGGGGTTTGGGTCTGGGGTCTGGGGTCAGGGGTCTGGGTCTGGGGTCTGGGTCTGGGGTCTGGGGTTTGGGTCTGGGGTCAGGGGTCTGGGGCCTGGGGTCTGGGTCAGGGTCTAGGGTCTGGGTCAGGGTCTAGGGTCTAGGGCTAAGATCAGGCGTCTGGGGTTGGGTTCAGGGGTCAGGCGTCAGGGGTCTGGGGTCTGTGGTCTGGGGTCTGGGTCTGGGGTCTGGGTAAGGGGTCTGGGGTCTGGGTCTGGGGTCTGGGTCAGGGGTCTGGGGTCTGGGTCTGGGGTCTGGGGTCTGGGGCTGGGGTCAGGGGTCTGGGGTCTGGGGCTGGGGTCTGGGGCTGGGGTCAGGGGTCTGGGGTCAGGGGTCTGAGACTGGGGTCAGGGGTCTGGGGTCTGGGGTCTGGGGTCTGGGGCTGGGGTCTGGGGCTGGGGTCAGGGGTCTGGGGTCAGGGGTCTGGGGCTGGGGCCAGGGGTCTGGGTCTGGGTCTAGGGTCTAGGGCTAAGATCAGGCGTCTGGGGTTGGGTTCAGGGGTCTGGCGTCTGGGGTCTGGGTCTGGGTCTGGGGTCTGGGTCTGGGTCTGGGGTCTGGGTCTGGGTCTGGGGTCTGGGGCTGGGGTCTGTGGTCTGGGGTCTGGGTCTGGGGGCTGGGGTCTGGGGCTGGGGTCTGGGGCTGGGGTCAGGGGTCTGGGGTCAGGGGTCTGGGGTCAGGGGTCTGAGGCTGGGGTCAGGGGTCTGGGGTCTGGGGTCTGGGGTCTGGGGCTGGGGTCTGGGGCTGGGGTCAGGGGTCTGGGGTCAGGGGTCTGGGGCTGGGTCTGGGGTCTGGGTCTGGGGTCTGTGGTCTGGGGTCTGGGTCTGGGTCTGGGTCTGGGGTCTGTGGTCTGGGGTCTGGGTCTGGGGTCTGGGGTCTGGGGTCTGGGGCTGGGGTCTGGGGCTGGGGTCTGGGGTCAGGGGTCTGAGGCTGGGGTCAGGGGTCTGGGGTCTGGGGTCTGGGGCTGGGGTCTGGTGCTGGGTCTGGGGTCTGGGTCTGGGGTCTGGGGCTGGGGTCTGTGGTCTGGGGTCTGGGTCTGGGTCTGGGTCTGGGGTCTGGGGCTGGGGTCTGGGGCTGGGGTCTGGGGTCTGGGGTCTGGGGCTGGGGTCTGGGGCTGGGGTCAGGGGTCTGGGGTCAGGGGTCTGAGGCTGGGGTCAGGGGTCTGGGGTGTGGGGTCTGGGGCTGGGGTCTGGGGCTGGGGTCAGGGGTCTGGGGTCAGGGGTCTGGGGCTGGGGTCAGGGGTCTGGGTCAGGGGTCTGGGGCTGGGGTCTGGGGCTGGGGTCTGGGGTCAGGGGTCTGGGGCTGGGGTCAGGGGTCTGGGTCTGGGTCTGGGTCAGGGGTCTGGGTCTGGGGTCTGGGGTCTGGGTCTGGGTCAGGGGTCTGGGTCAGGGGTCTGGGGCTGGGGTCAGGGGTCTGGGGCTGGGGTCTGGGGCTGGGGTCAGGGGTCTGGGGTCAGGGGTCTGGGGCTGGGGTCAGGGGTCTGGGGTCAGGGGTCTGGGTCTGGGTCAGGGGTCTGGGGCTGGGGTCAGGGGTCTGGGTCTGGGTCAGGGGTCTGGGTCAGGGGTCTGGGGCTGGGGTCAGGGGTCTGGGGCTGGGGTCTGGGGCTGGGGTCAGGGGTCTGGGGTCAGGGGTCTGGGGCTGGGGTCAGGGGTCTGGGGTCAGGGGTCAGGGGTCTGGGGTCAGGGGTCTGGGGGCTGGGGTCTGGGGGCTGGGGCTGGGGTCAGGGGTCTGGGGCTGGGGTCAGGGGTCTGGGGCTGGGGTCTGGGGGCTGGGGTCTGGGGGCTGGGGCTGGGGTCAGGGGTCTGGGGCTGCGGTCTGGGGGCTGGGGCTGGGGTCTGGGGTCTGGGGCCTGGGGGCTGGGGTCAGGGGTCTGGGGTCAGGGGTCTGGGGCTTTGTGCACCAACTGACAGTGATTCCTCAGAAAGTAACATTTTGATTTTAAGATGATCATCCTTGTTTTCAAATCATCTCTCCCTTTTTATGGAATTTCCTCCAGCTCACAATCCACAGCCATATCATTTACCTGGAGGCTGTGCCTTCATTCTCTGAGGTTCTAGACTTGGAACTCTGTCCGCAGACCTCACCAGCTCTCTCTCTCTCTCTCTCTCTCTAGCTCCT